>NC_056727.1:644387321-644477321 GCF_019279795.1 Protopterus annectens | reverse complement strand
TAGAATGGTACAGGGCAACCTGTTGCAACTCACCTCTGCCCTCTCAATTCCTTATCTCAAGAATTAGAAACAACCACAAATATTTAGGCACAGATTTTACATATTTTCTATGTACTTAGAAAGTTGCTAGAACAGCAAGCTTTGCATTAGCAAGCATTTCCTGAATGGCACAAAGTCTGAATTTCACATGCCTTTCATTATATAGTGAATGCAATCCATAACAATTTACCAGAAAGGCACAACATTTATAATGAACAGACCAAAATACTTGTCAACTTCTTTGCTCAAAAATTCTGGACAATGTCAGACTAACGGGAGGACTAAGGCCCAAAAGGGACAGATTTTAAATAGTATTTTATTTTATCTATAGATTAATCAGGTAAGCACACTGGTAAGGTGTCCCTTTTCTGGAATAATGTGAGAGCCCTGTCTGATTACAGGATCAACTCAAAGTCACACAGTAGGCAAATGGAGCTGGAAAGATTCAAACCCATACTTTTGAATATTGGAAGAAGTCTATTATATACTTCAGAGACATAAGTACCATATGACTCTGATTCACTTAAAAAGTTAACAGAGCAAATGTGTCGCTTGGACATGCATTTTCTGACTAATAAGAATTATGAAACCAATGACTGACATTATTGACTAACTGAAATCCCTAGTGATTTGCCAGAAAAAACTGTTAATGAGGTATAGGGCATATAAATGAGGCAAAATCAGAGATGTTCTGCAAAATTGGAGACAGATTAGAAGCAGACTATTCTAATTATTTTAAAAAGTTAACAGGACAACAGGTTTTGCATCAGCATGCATTTTCTGAACAACAAGAACTATAAAATTCTAATGACTGGCATTATTGACTGACTGTGAACTTCGGATTTATCAAAAAATTACAAAGTTAAAGAAGGTCTAGCATTTAGTACACATGGTTAATGCTATTAGCTCTTACTGTGTAGCTTCATAGAGTCAAAGGTGTTTCTGCCTCCAATTGCCTATTGCATGACTCTAAGCATTTCACTTAACCTAACAACAGTTCTGAGTTACCCCTAAAAAGTGGTTATACCCGGTTAACAAATACATTTGAAAAGGAAGAGAGGGCATAAATATTAGGCAAAATCAGAGTTGTACCATTGGTATGCATTTCCTGAACTATAAAACTTTAATGACTTATATTACTGACTGCAGTTCTCAGCAATTTACCAGAAATAACACATTTTAGGAGGTTCAAATTAACCTATGAGCTTACCAAAATGAGGACATTTGTGTAGAACTTTCAACCTTAGAGTTCCTATAGTACCTCCACCCATCAGTACATAAGCCAAACATTTGCACTGGACCTCTTCATGCACATACACACATACTCACATACACACACACACACACACACACACACACACACACACACACACACACACACACACACACACACACACACACACACACACACACACACAAGATTAACAAACCCAAATTTTCTGAAAACGAGTTCCTGATAGTCACTCTCTTTTTGGCTGTACAGTCCTTATTCATATATCTGGTGACCTCAATATATAGCCTTAGACTGTACTTCCCCTTGCAGTTGAATGCTGTTTAAAATCATAGAAGACACAAAACAGACATTAAATTACTGCATTGTTAAGCTGGGTTTATGAGACATCTTACACCACCTCTTGCCACAACATCAAGAATATACTTTCTCATGTAACCTTGACTTCTGGATTTCATCCAGTGCTGGTATAGAGAATATAGTGGCATCAGAAATAATATCAGTTCTTATTATAGATCAAGCAGGTATGTCTTATGAAATATTGCTACAAAAATGTGGCCACAAAGATAACTCAAAAATGACCCACATTATGTTTCAAAATCCAGATTTGTATAGTATATTAAACAATGGGTTCTGAATTTCATTGCACATTATCTGAAAGGTTGTTTACTGATGTCAAGTTGGTGGGATTTTTGTAAACTAGAGATGCAATACCTATATACAGGAACAAAAGTCCAGGACTTCAGAAAGCTTGATAAAGTAATGTGTGGAAATGAAAGAAGAACTATTATTTGTGTAGTAAAAAGGTGCCAAGTTTAAAAATAAAGGTCAGCTGAGGGAGTATATGATATTGCATGCTAAACTGGGATTATTTCAGAAAGAGAAAGCAAAACTGTACATGAAATAAATGACATTAGGAATGTGAGCAAAGAGATCTAAAACAGAAAAATGACTGGAATATAAAGCATATCATAGAAGGTGATGGAGATTTATCTTACCATTTTTTTACTTCACCCTATAGACTTTACCATAGACAACAGGCATAAATTCTATAAATTTTGCCAAAAGGTATATACTAATATTAGTACACAAGATGAGCAAGTGCCCTATTTAGTCTATCTTTGCTTATCTTAAGCCCACCTTTCCACTTTGTTCCTGATCCAAAGGAAAACACTGATTATTTTTGCCTTTGATCTCTCATTATGGGTGTGGAATGTTAGTAACTGCTGTTGCCACAAACCAAGATATTTGAAGGAATTGGTTGTTTCTATTTGTGAGCAATAAAACAAAGTGATATTATTTTTTTTAGCTTTGGTAGCATACTCTTTGTGTTTGTAGGATTCATTATTAGTGTGTGATTAATTAACCAGGAAGTGAGTTAAGGTATATTTACAGTTGTGTTTTGATTGTAAAGTCATTGTGGCTGGACTTAAAGATTGCCATGTCATCAGAAAATAGGATACGTTGTAGAGATGGAGGGTCAGTTAGTTTATTAAATAAAAAGAGAGAAGAGAAGACAAGATAGAACCATGGGTGCTCCCATTGAAAGATGCATGGGTTGAGAGAAGGAAGAGCCTATTTTAACTTTGAAGAATTTGTTAGACAAGAAGTCTTGGTAACAAGTCTTGGATGTGCTACTAATGCTGATGTTCTGAAGAGAGATAAGACGATTTTGGTGACTGATTAGGTCAAAGGCTTTTGTGAAGTCAATGAAAATTGCTCCTCTCATGTTACCTTTGTCCATGTTTTGGAGAACACTGTCAGTCAAGCACTGAAGTGTCTTCTGTGTGCTATGACTTCTTCAGTATCCATGCAGTTTTAGGGTAAGCAGATAGTTCTGCTGAATGTAGCTTGAGAGTTGTATATAAATGATTTTTATAACACCTTGCCAAAAGTGGGTAGGATAGAAGAAAGATGAAAGTGTGAGGTATTTTAAGGTTTAGATTATTTGGGCATTGGGATAATGACTGGTGCTTTCCAGATGTTTAGTATTATATTTTGTGTCAGGCAAAGATTAAAGGTGTGATGAAGAGGCTGGGTTAGATATTTTCTGGTGTGGTAGATAGACCAGGGAGAAATGAGGGTTGTGGGGTGTCTGAGGTGTGTCTTCAAGTAACTTACCAATGTCTTTCTTTTTTTTTTTTGAAGTAGAAAGGGGATGAAGGAAGGGAGCTCTAGAGGAGAGGAGAGAAGAGAGGAAATGTTGTTGATAATTTGGGAAAGGCGACTAAATTTTCTGACACAGTCAGAGCTGGTGAGCAGTCCTTGAGTAGTCTGGATTATGTTTAGAGGGAATTTGTTGTCAAAGGATTTGTAGCCATTGAGCAGACTGACACAATGCCAGAAGTGTTTGGGTCATTTAAGAGGGAAAGTTGCTTGGTTTTAAGATGGTTTGCTTTGTGTCTCTGTATGGATTGTTTAGGCAGGTTTCATTGTTTGGGGAAGGCAGTATGGTTGTTAGGGGATGGATTGTTTGCCTACTACTGACAAGCTTCATCTCTTAGCTTGAGGAGAGATTTAAACACTTCGGTGAGCCACTGTATTTGCCCTTGTTTAAAAATTAATCTTACCATGGGGAAGAATTTGATCTGAAGGTGTAATAGTATGTGGGCTACAGTTATAGTTGTTAAGTTACGGTCCTTGACATTCAGAATGGCACACAAGTTAAGGGTTGCCCGATGTGTTTTTTTTTTTCAGTTTGATGGCAATGTGTTTGGATTGAGGACTGAAGAAGCTTAGTTTTGGGTGAAATTTTAGAGACATTTTGCTGATCTGGAAAATGACTGGTGATTGAATACTGACACTAGGAGAAAGAATGGAAATGTTTGAGATTAGTAGATAAAGAGCTACGTGGTTGTTGGAGTGCAAATTCAGGCAGGTGGTTTCTGTGATTATCTCTAAGAGGTCTTTATTAGTTAAAAATTTTGGAAATGTCATTTGAGATGCAAACAAAACGTTAAAGTTGAAATCTTCCAAGATAATCAGAAGTTTGTTTTTGCTTCTGAGTCTTTTCTTATTGAAGTTTCTAGCTGAAACTATGTTAGAAATTAAGGATTTGAATTTAGAAAGAGATGAAGAAGAAGGAAGATATGCTGCTGCAATAAGTAAGTGTTTGTTTTTCTTGGTGGGGAGTTTTAGGATGACCCAGCTGGTGTCTGTATCTGTTGCAATGCTGACATTGCCTAGGACAATAGGCTTTAGATTAATTAATTAATTAATTAATTAATTTATTTATTTATCTATTTACATTTGTTTACCAGGAAATGTCCACTGGACAACAAGTCCTTTTTCTGTGGATACCCAGGGAGAAAAGCTCCAATGAACATAGTAATACAATACATAAAGTTTCAAGTTACATAGACATACAGGTATTATAAAATAAGATAGTAAAACATAATAAAATAGTCTAAGGACATAGCGAATAGCATACAATGAAATTACAAGTCAGTAAAAATATAGATACACTATACATTTTAACAATTTACATTTTTCTTTTTGGCAATTATGTGAAGGGGGGGGTCTTCATCACATGATTTTAAAGCTGTGGCCAGGGTAGTAGAGAAATAATGTTTGTGTGTGTGTGTGTGTGGGGGTATTTAAGATGGCTTAAATACCACCATTTCATGTCTTCATTCTTTCATCACATTTACATATATTCCAGTTTTGAAAATGCAATATTCAAGCTCTTATGGATAATAGTGAGTTGTTGAGATAGTATCTGGTTATGAAACTCTAGTTACCTTCCATAGTACCATAGTTTTGTATGTTTTAATAGTAAGTTGGACCATTGTAATTGTAAGTATCAAAAAAGAGAAAAGAGATTTAAATATTGAGGAAGGGGTGAATAATAACCATATCAAAGCCTTAAGATAAATAAAGACAGAAGAGAGGAAAAGGGTTTTGTTATTACGGTAGAATTTATACAGTCTGGTGAAAGAGAGAAGGGGCTGTGGGTTAGGTGTGGTTAGGTCTAAAATCCATGTTGACAAAGTTAATTAGTATTATTAATTAGATGGTGAGTACTTGTTTGGACACATTTTTTCATTATTTTTGCCAGTGGAGAGAAAAGGCTATTGGTCTATAGTTTGAGATGTCAATGGAGTTACCACCTTTATGTAGGAGCAGGTAGGCAGAGGGGTAGTAGGTTTTTTCAGTTTTTCTAAGAGAGCAAATGAAGGATGTAGGAACAGGTTTTAGCTGAAATAATGGAATAGTGTGAGTTGAAGAGGTGGTTAGATTAGGTGAAGTTTGAGATAATTGCTTAGCTAGTGTTTGAATGGTATCTGTAAGACCAAGTGTTTCTGAGGAGAATATTCTGTCTAGTTGCTTTGGTGAGCCATGGGGCAGGTTTAGGAATTAAGTAAGTCCAACTGTTATCGTTATCTAGGTGAGTTTTGGTGGTGTGAATCATCACAGTTAAGTTCTTCTGGAAAAGTTCAGGGTTGAAGAATTTTTTTAGTCGGATTATGCGATATGTAGTAGGGTTAGGTATGTTAATTTTGTCTGATGATAGCGATGTTAATGGATTTGAATTTGTTGATTTGAAGTTTAGTAACAAGATTAGATGGAAGAACACAAATCAGATCAGATAGTTAAATACAATAAACCAGTGCAAACAGTGTAATAGTATGCAGTCTACAAACTAATATTTGACAGTCAAATGCATATTTAAATTAAATTAAGAATTAAACAGCAGAGTGCTAGTTTTTCTGTCAGTGGGCTCACAATTTTGAGAATATAGGCAAAATACTTTACAATTGATCAGTGCAATAGTATGCAGTCTACAAGCTAATATTTGACAGTCAAATGCATATTTAAATTAGATTAAGAATTAAACAGCAGAGTGCTTAGTCTTTCTGTCAGTGGGGCTCACAATTTGAGAATATAGGCAAAATACTTTACAATTGATTTGACATGTATTAAGTGTTGCTATTGAAATATTCTAAGAAGTTTGCTATTTTTCAAGATGCTCTGCAAACTGGTTAAATTTTGTATATTGCAAGTTTGGAAATTAGTCTGCACTGCAATTTTATTGAGGTATATTTTGCTTCTTTGTAGTTTAGTAGCTAGTTAAATGAATTTAAACAATGAGCTATAATGAAGCATTTTCAGCCACGACTCTCCCCAAAAACATACAGAATTTATGTTCTTACAGGATAAATGGGAAACCTATTTTTTTTGTCAACAACCAGTTAAATGATACTCAAGCTATCATCAGTGGAAGGTTGTAAGTGTTCTATAATACTGGTTGGACTTTTGAGAAGTGCAAGAAGGTGTTTGCGCTTTTATCACATTCTTTCACTTTTCTCAGTTTGGAGGATCTCAGAATTGGTGCTAATATAGTTTCAGGTTGTGGCAGCTTGTGTTTAACAATGTTGAGACTGTCAGTGTTTTATGTAGTCATCCTTAAGGTTTTAGAGCTGAATAATCATATAATGATTAATTGAGATGTGATTATTCATAGCAAACCCAGGGGGGAGAGATTATCTTTCCTAAAGCATAAATAATAGGGCATAACACCAATAATATAATACCTAAGGGTATAGGCATGAAAAAGAAATCAAAGAATCAGACTAGCACCATACCAAGTGTGCAGACATTACAAGACTGACTTCCAAACCAGTGCATTACCATTTCCCAGATGTACGGGCATAATATATTTTTAATTAATCAAAATAATGTCAGCTGTCTTTATATTGTCTGGGAGTCCAGATTTTATCTTTAATCTTTCTTGTCACCCAGATACATATGCAGATAATGTACTATGTCAGTGTGTAGGTAAAGCTCTGTTTGTTTAATTTCTTTTCAATGTGGATTATGACCAAACAGGATGGATTCCATATGAGAAATAGATGCGACAAATACTTCATTTTGTTTCCATTTATACCCTTCTTGATGGGGTCATTCTGGAATAAATAACCAGTTTCAACTGCAATGAAAGTAGATCATTATATTAGCATCTCTATCTACTATAATAGAATAGTCAAGGAATGCCAGTCAAGACATCATATCTTATACAGAAACAGGACTACATCTATAAGTGATTCATCATTTCATTCTTCACAGTAACATTAAATTGTTGAATCTCTATTTTCCACCTCACTTGAGTCTTGTACTTGTTTTCAATGTTCTTTTCTTTTCTCTGAGCCTGTTGACTAGCACATCTTCTGCCATGGGTTTTATGCTTCTGATTTCGACAGAAGGTGGCTCGGTTGTACTGAAATGTAATTGATCTGAGGGAACCATCATCATGGCAACCATGGAAGAGCTTGAATCTACTTGCTGTCTTTCACCTACAAAAGAGGGTAGTGTCATCCATGGGGCTATGGTGTGACTTATCCCTCCCATGTCAAGACCATACATAAATAGCCATTAATTCTTCAGCACAAGGAACTATACAGCATTACCCATCTCCAGTTAGCTGTCTGCATTATGAAGGCTTCAGGCAATGAGAGAAATTTCTAGGAAGTTACTAATTCCTAGCTGACTGATATAAGAACTGTATCACTAGAGATAGTCCTATGCCTTCCCTCTGATGTACATGCTCTAACACAAACCACTAAGGGTTACCATTGTGGTTTTCAGCAACAGCAAGCTCAGGTACACCTGTCTGTCCGCACTAGTAATGTGCATACCTCCACTTACATGAGATCAAGATGATGAAGTGAAAATACCTTACCCTATCCACATGATAGGCAAGATGGTGAAAACCTCTCAGTCCCACACACCCTCTGTTCTTCCTGCACTGAATCCACTATGTGATCTCAAGCCATGTGGTTCATAGTCAGAGCCTTATTTCAATATACAGCAGAGTCAAGCATCTGAGATCTGTATTTTCTTCTTAATTCTTTGTTTGCTGTTGTTGCTGGATTTAATTTATTGCATGTGACTTTTTTGTCTATGAAAACACACGGGCCCATTCATTTTTCCTCATATTTTTTTCTCATTTCTCACTTGCATATTGACATAGAAGATAGCATTAATATTTCATGAGGATTCTTTCCCGCTGTCATTGTAAAAGCTGCAACCTATATTGCATTCTGCTTGCATAATGAATTACCTATCTCTCCCTTGTCAATCAGAGAAAATCCATTAGACACATGTTTGTTTACTGGTATGAGACAGGAATTTTTGTCATTTTAAATCCCCTTTTGACATGTACGCAGAAGATGTCTACCGACGAAGAGTCTATACCTCTTACATTGCTCGGTATATGCCATCATATCATAGCTTAGCTGCTGTCACTTCTGATATAGGAATTCTTGCTTCTAACTTGCAAGATTTCAACAATTATTTCTTTCCTTATAGATCTTCTGCAATTATATCTTTTCTCATAAGAAATGCATTTTCCTTTATATTGCTAACAGTGCTGTCTGTGTCTGAATTTAAACTCATGCAGTCTTTGCATTATTTTAATATTAACCCTGAAATATTTTTGATTGTATTTCTGTGTAAATGACCCAAACTACATTACACCTCTTTTGTCTATACATTAAATTGTAGGGTCCATTTTCAATTGATTTTCACAATGCAATGTTGTTGTTTTTCTTTCGGCTTTTCCCGGTTAGGGGTTGCCACAGCGGAACTCCGGTCCGCTAATGATTTGCAGTCAATTTTTATGGTGCCGAGGTGCCAGCCTGATGTCCAACCTTAAACGAAGGCATGCCCATTCACGCATGTCTTTCGAATGCCACTCTACCGCGGGGAGGACATGCAGACTCCACACAAAAGGTGCTCCAGCCGAGAATCAAACGGGAGAACCTCTTGCTGTGAGGTGAACTGCACCACCGCAGCTTCAATATTTTCACAATGCAATGATACTCGGATATGACATGTGCCATTTATGGTATGGTGTTATGCAAGTAAAGTCTGTACCATAACATCTCAGCTTTACATATTTTTGCAGTGTATCCAGATTTTTGCCTCATATTTTTGGTCTGTTTCTGTTACAATTGTGGTTTTCTGACAAATCATTGATAAATCATTGAGGGATGAAAGTCAGTAATAAATGACATACATTTGAGTTTTGGACTTTATATCCTTCAGAAAATTCAGTTTAATACAAAATGTTTTATTCCATCAACTTTCTAAAATTTGCAAGAGCAATATTTAAAAAGTGCCCCTATTTTTTGATCCTTTGTCACCCCATTATTTATGGCTTTTTCCAGATTTCTTACTCTAAGAGGTTGAGAGGTATAGTCAGTCCATGTCAATACAGTTGGCCTGACATCGATTTACCTAATCATATGCAGGTCATATTATTACACTTTTAAATGTATGATGTCCTTGTTGCAGCTTAATGTAAAACAAACCTGACGAGGTAGGGTTGCCATATTTCAGACATTTTTTATGACATTCATCATCTCTAGGGGGATAGAAAGACAAGGTGCTTGTTCCATGGTTTAGTTAGTGGTTTGAGAACTGATGGAGTTGGGGCCAGAGAGAGTGGAATTATGAGGATGGGGAAAAGGCTGAATGCACGTGCTTGTGCCTGGGATACATATTCCACATTAGATTCCCCGGTGGTGACAGATAACATTGATACATTCTGAGCATGGAATGTTACCCCTGAAGGTTGTGTAACTCATAAAAATAAGTGACACACTCACATTAACTTACTGAATGCCACCACTAGGACATCTACAAGCATGGACTATAAGCAAATACCTTGATCCACAACTTGTATAAAGGCATACAGGAGATCACTGACTACAAAAAAACAGGTCAGCACAGTGTGAGGACAGCATCAAATTCCTGGACAGTTTGAACATCTTCTTTGGTAGAGCTGAGGAAAGAAACAACAGGTTGGCACTAAAGCTACCCACTGATGAGAAGGATGTGATACTCAACCTCAGCATAGAGGAGGTAAGAAGAGAGTTAAGGGGAGTGCACCTCAGGAAGGCTGCTGGCCCAGACAACTTATTGGGCAAGGTGTTAAAAGGTTGTGCTGATCAACTATGCACAGTGCTCAAGGAAATATTTAAAACTTCTCGTACCATGGCAAAAGTAATCTCATGCTACAAGGAAACTAGCATCATCCCACTACCTTAGAAAACCACTTCCTCCAGCCCTAATGACTACAGACCAGTTATTCTGACATCCACTCTTATGAAATATTTTGAGCGGCTGATCAAAAAGCATCTTTCATCATGCCTACCTCCTGATTTTGACCGTCTGCAGTTTGCATACAGAGCTAACCGATCCACAGCTGATGCCATATCAGTAGCACTACACATCTCCCTTGAGCATTTAGAGGGCAAAGACAAGTATGTAAAGGTGCTGTTCCTAGATTTCAGCTCTGCATTTAATATGGTGGTACAAATGCAACTGACAGAAAAACTAGCACATTTAGGAATCAGTAAAAATCTCTGTAATGGTATCTGGATTTCCTGATTGAGAGACCCCAGAGGGTGTGTTTGGGTAAGAACACATCAAAGTGCATCACGATTAACAACACCGGGGTTCCACAGAGATGTGCTTCAGCCCACTGTTATTCCCCATCCTGACCTATGACTGCTATGCTAAACACAAGTCCAACCATATCATCAAGTTTGCTGATGACACCACAGTTGTGGGGCTCATCACAAAGGAGGATGAAAGGGTGCACAGAGAAGAGGTGGCATCTCTGATCAGTTGGTGTGAGGGGAACAACCTTGACCTCAATGTAAGCAAGACCAAAGGGATTAGCATTAACTTCAGGAAAAGGAGAACAAGCCACCTAGTGCTCAGGATCAATGGTGAGAGTGTGAGAGGGTTAAGGATATGAAATTCCTGGGTGTACACATATCAGAGGATCTCTTGTGGTCGGGAAACACCAGCTAACTGGTCAAGAAAGTGCACCAACACCTCCACTTTTTAAGAAACCTGAAAAAAGTCACTCTTCCTCCTCATATTCCTGCACCTTCTATAGAGGTACAATAGAGAGGATCCTCACCTGCAACTTCACAGTGTGGTTTGGAAGCTGCACAGTTACAGAAAGGAATGCACTACAAAGAGTCATGAAGGTAGCAGACAAGGTAACAGGTTCCAGTCTTCCATTATACATCTTTATTCTGCAAGAATCATCCAGAAGGCCATCAAGATAATACAGGACAACACACAACCTGTGCATGGACTGTTTTAGCATCTGGCATTGGGCAGGAGATATAGCTGCATCCAATGCAGGACTACAAGATTCAGTAACACTTTTTACCCTAAAGTGATGAGACATCTGAACTCAGGCACTTGTCCCAGGGGTCTGGACACATAATAAGTCATTTTTTTATTTATTTGTGCAATATATACTTACATATATTCCAACCAAGTGCAATATTTATTTATTATATCCATAGTCAGTATTATTTAACTTGCTCAAGTGCAATATTAGACAGAATCAATCTGTAGTGTGTTTTGTATTACTTTAAACAGGGTAGTTAATTTAACTCAGGGGGTATTCTTTTCATATATGAGTGTTGGTAAATGTCTCTCCTCTTTCTTGTGTGTATTGGGAGTAGTATTGTATTTGTTAGTTATGGTTATTCCTTTGCTTGTATATGTTGCTTCACTTTTCATTTGTAATCTCAAGAAATCAGCTGATGCATGAAATTTCATTTAGGCTACATATGTGTAATTCTAAATGATAATAAAGTTTACTTTGACTTTGACTTTACTCCCAGGATGCTCATTCCTCACACCTTAGCCTAACAAACAGAATTGAAGGTTCTCCTATGGTGTGGAAAAAGTCATGGTCATTGGGGAGGAATCAATGGTGAGAAGAAAGAAAAATCTTGACATTCAAAAATTTGAGGTCTCTAGTGTACTGTTTACTATTTTACCTAGACTTCTTAACTGAATTTGGTCTTTTTTGTCAGAATGACATTTAGTTTATTTTAGATGATAAACTGGGAGGAGTGAAATGTGACAGTTCAGTACCTCACAACTATCCAGATTTTCCCAGAATGTGCAGGCTTTTGCCTCATAGTTTTGGTCTGTTCCTCATAAAATGTAGGGTGTTCTGGCAAATCACTAAGGACTGAAGTCAATAAATAATAACATATATTTGAGTTTCAGACTTCACATTCTTCAAAAAAAATGCATGCTAACACAAATCTTGTAGTCTAGCAATGTTCTAAGTTTATAAGAGCAATATTTAAAATGTGTTCCTATTTTTGGGCCTTCATCACCCCCACATTATTTTTGAAATTGTCCATATTTCTTGTACTATGAGGTTGAGAGGTATAAACAGTCTCCCTTGTGTTTCCACCTTAACAGAAGTAAACAAAACTGTATAAATCTAAATATGTTTTATAATATTCATCTCCCTATTCACGTCATTTCACTTTAACTGTTTTGTCTTCCTTGTTTATCTAGTATAACTTTTCATCAAATATGATGATTACTTAAACAATAAGAAATACTATAACATAACATTTATGTGTATAGCAGTTTATATATATGTTCTATGAATGACATCCATTGTTTCTTTAAAGCTACCAGTAGCATGCCAAATAATTATGAAAGTAAATTGGTATATATTTAGTCATCAAAATGGCTGATACTTTGGCACAAATTGCAGAACAAAAAGTAAGTATGTTCACATTTTGTATCTCTTCCAAAACTGGCAGGCCTATTTTTTCTGAGTCAGCCCTTAAAGGAGGGATTCCAAACACGTTTCTGACAAACAGTATGGTTAAACCTGTACTGACATATGTGTCCATGCTAAGCATAGGCTTACCTATTTTTAGAACTTTTTAACTTATGCTCTGCTATTGTTTAGGTGATGGTACTATTATGAATCAATTAAATGTACATTTTTTTGTTGTTTATCTTTCTGCATATTGAGAAATTAATGATGCATATACATGCACAAAGCAATTCTCAAGTGAAAACCGTGCTCTCTATACTGCTGTTTCACTGCAGGGGGCTAATTCATGTTTTGATATGTGGCAACAATTTTAACAGACAGTCTTGATTTCATTTTTCTTTCTCATTACTTAGCTGAAATAAGACACATCCATTTTTGATTCCTGTGAAAAGTAAATTACCTATATTATTACAAATGAAGCCTGTTTGAGTTACTGCCAAATCAGACGTTGTTTTGTATTCCTAGAAACAAGCCATTCATTGCCAAGAAGAAAAATGTCTTCATAAAATCTACATAATTCCATGTTAGTAAGCCTCCTTAACCCTTATCTCATATATTATTTAAAGAAAGAATATAATGCCAGCATGCTTTTGTTTGTCAGTTTTCTAGTCTGTATCTTTCACTACAACATTGAGATTACTTTGAACTTGCCATGCTTTCGTATAAAAAAATATATATATAAGGTTACATTTGAGTTCAGTGTAGAGGTTAAATTAAGCAAGAATATGGAGGTGCATTCCATTAACTTCTCCATATCTGTCCATCTCTTTACCTTGAAGTTGTGAACACCAGCTGGAATAAAAACCTTCTGAAGAAACTACATTTGTAGAAAAAAATGATAATGCCTCTTGCTATCAAGCATTGCATCAGATCCCTTGTAAGATCTGTATCACTGCAGGGTGAGTGTATCATGGCCACATCCAAAGCATCTGTTATCATAATGAAATGCAGGATTCCCTGTGTGGTCCAAAGCAGATGTACTTTAGGTTGATGCTTTGTTCTGTGTGTTTATAAAATTAATTAAAGTATTTTGTGATTTCTTAGATCTAAACATGAAAAAGAAAATCTCTGTGGTCCTTAGGGATTGTACAAATTATTTTTAATGCAACTTGTTTAATGAAGTAGGGAAAAGCATGTGACTTATGCATATGCAACAATAAGCTGCTCATTATTATATTACACAGTACATAGTTACATGGTTGTTAATGGCAAAGAAATCCTCTTTCTGGGTTGTTTTACCTTTCGTTAATACACAGGTCAGACCTTCATCTCTCCACTGTCCCAGCCCTTCATTTATGCTAGCAACAGCCATGATACAGTTATTATTTAGACATCTACTTTTATCTTTTGTGTACAGATTACCTAAATCAAATGACTGTATAACTTACCATTTTTACTGATTTTAAATAGGGCTTTGAAATGATTTACTGGAGAACATAATTAGAGTAGTAACAACCAGTCACAGAAAAAATATACTGGTATAAACTAGCTGCAGATATCAGGGACAGTGTCCAAGGTGTACAAGGGTGATTTCCAAAGAAACAAGGGAAATGGCCCAATGTGGGATTGCAAAACATATAATACAATGTGTCTGCAAATGACTTGCAGATGTCTGCACTTAAATAACCACATCAATAAGTGTGTGCACAATGTGGGTAGCACAGTGGTAAAGTAATACAGTGGTCAGTGCTGTCACACAGCAAGAGGTTCCATGGTTCAAGCCTCAGATGGGGTGCCTTATGTTTGGAGTCTGCATGTCCTCACAGTGTTTGTGTTGTTTTCCTCCAGCTGGTTTGGTTTCCTCCCACATTCCAATAGGTGTATTAGACACTCTAAACTGGCCATAGGTATGAGTGTGCATATGAGTTTGTGTTGTGGAAGAACTACTGTGGCAGGCCTAGCCACCCAGTGGTGTAAACCTTGGCTCTAGATGAGTGTCACTGTTGAAGTAACACCCTGACCCTAAGTACAAAGATGGGAAAAATGGGTTGGGGATGGAATTAAAAAATAAGAGAAGGTGCTAAAGTAAGCCATGGGCAGCATAGTCTCATGGAAACATTAATACCCAGATGAAAGTTATCTTTGTGGCAAACCAAAACAAAAGTGACTAAAGCTGTAATAATCATGAAGATACTGGCAGTTGACAACACAGATGGCATTGTCTTGTATTATGGTGCAAATGAATGTCATAGGCTGCATACCATAGATTCTCCTTTATTTGATCAATGCTGCAGCAGCCTAAACTATATAAGTTATGTCCTGTGAAGGACATAATAGACAGCTAGCTTACCAAATTCAGGGCACCTTCCACATGCCTCAACCTTTAGTCAGCTCAAACTGAGCTGCATAAAGGTTAGGTTTGGGTACCAAGCATTTCAGAGCTTTCATGCGACTGAAGAGAGCTCTCCTCTGCAGGCTTTCAAGATCAATGGTTGACTAATACTGTTCTATTGCTGGGCAGATAAGTTTTCTTTGAGGAAAAAAGTCCACTTTATTTTTTGTAACAAAAACCTTACATTCTCTTTCTCTGCAAAAAACAATCTCTCTCTCTCAATATATATATATATATATATATATATATATATATATATATATATATATATATATAAATATCTATCTATCTATCTATATATATATATATATATATATATATATATATATATATATATATATATATAGGTTTGCTATTGAAATGTTGAAAGTAAAAAAAAATTGCAGTCAAAAAGATGGATCATGATGTCACATCCATAATGTCTAAATGTCTACCTGCCTATAATTTCAGCATCCTTTCTCCCATGTCCGCATTCAATGTAAACAAAATAGCAGGAGGTGACATCAGACACCCAGGCTATTCTGTTTAATGTCTTGTAATGTCTTGTAAAACCTTTAAGTTTACATCACAGGTTTTTACTGTTTTGCAGGGGGCAAGCCCCCCTGCACCCCACATGTTGGGGGCTGCACTACCCACAGCCCCTACACCCCCTCTAAGATCACACTACAGTCAGGAAAATGGTAAATTTCCTGATCACCACTACAGTGCAATCTATTATTGAAATATCGATCTCACATCAGCGAATGCACACTATCATTTGCTACTGTGGATTCGACATTTCTGGATCGGCATTACGGGAACTGGAGAACATGCATTCGACTTTCCCAGTTTTGTGTAAGCGCCATTCCAGATTTTAATAATAAACCATATCTATCTGTCTATCTATCTATCTATCTATCTATCTATCTATCTATCTATCTATCTATCTATTGATCTATCTATCTTTCTCTATATAGAGAGACACAAACATATATATCTATACCTATACTAGAAAAAAATGTTTTATTTACTGTCTTGTGATTTTTGCTTACTTTTAAACAGAATTGTTACTTTTTTAACTTTGTGGCAAAAAGTTCTTAAAACTTATTTAAACTACATTTCTTGTGGAGAAACCAGTCTTATTTTAATTTTTTTTGTACATCTATAATTGTTTAAAGTGCTTTTTCCTGTTTTTTTTTGTTTTTGTTTTTTTGAAGGGGGGGTGAGCGATTACTGTGTTACAACTTACCTGTTTTACTGACTATTACTGCTTAACTTTCTTAGAAATCAGGCACCTTTTTTAGCTTAACCATGGAACAACCTACTGGTTCCTTAGTTGTACCTTCATCCAGCTACATAAAGAAAAAAAGATTGCTAGGCAGCCTTTGCCACCATAGCAGGCTGTTTTGCCTCAGTTAAGGGAGATGACTCTTGACTAGTCAAAGCCAGTTCCACAGGACACTCATTTTTTTCCCTTGGGTCTTACTGATGTAGTCCATACAGCCACCATGGACCAGGGGTCAGACACATCCACTGTGGTTGTTGGTGTGCCTTTGTTAAGGAGAGGAAAGACACACTTGTCAGTCCTTAAAGAAGGAGCAGAGAATGTCGCTCTGATTTGCCAGAAATCTGTACCCATGCCAAAGTAAATGATTGCTGACAATTATGTGTCTATTTCATGAGGAGTTATTGTTACAAATCAACAAATGACTGACTGTATGTCTTCTCCTGGCTTAGTGACACGTTACAGGAGTAACTTATTGGGATTGGCTCAGCGTTTAGTGTAGACTCTTGTCCCTTCTTATACAGCTGGTCCTGTTAAAAGAATAATATATTTTTCCACTTTTCATGAAGAGATTCAAGAATCTGAACCTGAAAAAGGAATGTGAAGGGACAGATGATCAATATTTCCACACCTTTCTGATTCAGAGTCTGAAGAGACTGTGATTTTAGATAGTTGCTTTGAAGGATTCTCTTTCTCTGAAACTATTTCAAGAAAGAATCAATTGTTTCAGTGGAAAAATAGTGATTTTCTTAGTCCCTCAAAAATATGGTGTATTACAATGGGAATTCCCTGAGCTTATGCCTATTCCTCCTGTTATATCTGCTTTGGAGGATGCTTTTGTCTCAGCCTGCAATTTTTCTCACAGTCAACCTGCTGAAAACAGACAGATTATATAAGGTTCATCAGTCTTTTAAGTTTTTATACACTAATTAAAGACCTGATCCAGCAGCTATAGCTTTATAAAACCCAGCTGTTGTTATGCATTTTGTTAATACTAAACCCTCTCTTTCTGATAAGAATAGGAAAGCTTTGAGAAGTTTGGGTAAAAATGTTTATGCTTCAAAACTAGCAAACGTATAGGTTTTTTAACACCTTTAGTGAATTGTCACTTAAGTCATAGGTAAACATGCATTTGTATTAAAGAAAGCAAACCATATTAATATATTCCTAGTTGCAAACATTATACATCCCATTTGTTATTTTTCTATAACTATAATCGATCCGAAATTGCATAAATTGCTCAATACTTGCTTTCTCTTAAATCTCACTCCTCCACTACATTATTCTGCATGTATTCTCAACACAACTGATCTTGCTAAGTTCAAACATCTTCACAAGGAGCATCTAACTAAAATATGGCTCTGCTCCTGTACTACCCCAGGATGACAACATCAAACTTTCTAGAACTCCAGTCCATATCTAGCAATTAATCCTTACTCTTACTTTTCAATGCCAGACTTCTCTTCGTAATACATTTCATAAATCAACTATCTCTCTTACTTTTATACATGGAAATCTACTAATATTTTACATAATAATCATATATATATATATATATATATATATATATATATATATATATATATATATAGCTTACTCAAGCAAATCCTCCCAATCACACCTTGGTGTACTTCAGCTTTCTATTTTGTATATAAATTATACATTTATATATTTAACTGCTATAACATTTCTTTTACAAAATTTCTTTACACTTCTCTGCTAAATAAATAACATATAATGTATGTTTTAGCAGAATATAGGACATGCTTATTTGTTAGGAACTCTATAGATAATAACCTGTTTTGTATTATATGTCATTTTGTTAAAATGTGTAATTGTAAGCTATTTTGGATGTGTTTATCTATATGTTCTACTATGTAATTGTTATTATTGTAATCTATTTTGGAACTTTTTTCCCCAGGCCTCTGCTGAAAATGGGCTCCTGACCCAGACAGACACTCCCAGTAAACAACTGTAAACAAATAAATAAATAAAGGTATTGTTCCCACAAGCTTCACGTTTTCTTTTTTTCTATACAGCTTTATCTTAGTCTTTTCTAAACATCATACTTCAAGTTCCTTTATCTATGTTACAGTACTCAGTACTTTAAATGTAGTTAGTTTAGACTTTAATTTCCGTTTTCTATTAATTGCTCATTTGGCAGCTGCCAGAATTAAACTCATCAAGACCTTACTATGTCTAGGCAATTCAGACCTTGGATCCCAACTAAAAAAAAAATAATAATAATAATAATAATAATAATAATAATTTCTTTAGTTACACCTGTTTACTCACCCAATATTTCTGACAGAGTATTCGGTAGGAAATTTTGAAGTCTGCCAACTCATTACCCTCCCAAAACGTATGTTGCCATTTGCCTCTTTCTTCTATATTACACCTCCAACATTTGCCATCTACCTGAAGAAAAATTCTCTGAACTCTTCAAAGCAAACACTCTAAATCTTCTAGACTTTGTTGGAAACTTGGGAGCCATACATATGTCCGCCCATTGTTACATGTAAATTAGCTATCCAGTCTCTCTCCTCAATCTTTTCAAACAATGTCTGATTGAGTCCTATAATTATCCTGCAATATATTATATGCCCTGTTAATGATCTCTTTTTAACAGTAGTTTTTGTTCCAGATTCAACTAAACACTCTATCAGAGCAGGTTTTTCCCTTAGTATTCCTCTATCCCTTTCTCTTTGCCTATACTTTGATATCAATCCCTGATAGAGAAGGCAGTCTCTAGCATGCAGTTGAAATGTCATCATGACCTCTTCCTTTTCTATTACCTTTCCCTTCTAGATATTTGCTTGCTATATTTTTGTTCCTTTGCTAGTTTTCTCCAATAAATCTCAGCTGCCTCTAACCTATTTTTTTGTACCATTAATAGCATTCATTCACTATTTGCAAAATCACCTTTCTCCATTCTCATGATGACTTAGTTCTTAGAAAACTTTTTGATACTTTATTAATATAATATTCTGTGTAGTTATTGTTATTTTCCTTAAGGATCTGCATCCAAAATCCACTCGCTCCTTATTTCTTGAATCCCTCCCCCCGCTTCACCATCATCACTTTCCACTTTGAATTACAACTTTCTTCTTGTGTTATGTATATGAGCCTTAACTGTGCAGCTCTAAGATGTCTATTCAAATCAGCTAATGTTAAACCACCTTGTTCTGTTGGATGGAACAACTTATTACACTTGACCCTTGCCCTCTTCCCCACCCATTTGAATCCCTTCAACTCTTTATTATTTATTGTCCAGATCTGCTCCTCTGGTTGACAAAAATATGTCTGATTTGAGTATAAACTAAAAGAACTAAAAATTGTCATTGTTTTTATCTTGCTATCCATAGCTTGGTATATATTATGTTGTTGAAAGACTTGTTCAGCGAACATGTCTTCATTGAAACATAAACATCGAGCCCAGTAATCACAGAATGGCCACTTCAGCAATTTTTTTCCAAGGGGAAAAAATGCTTGGACGTCATCAGGGATTTGCCCCTTTCCCCACTGTAGTGCGATCTTGGAGTTGATATATTTAGTTGGTGGGCACAGCCCCCCCATATTGGGAAATGTGGGGGGCAAAGCCCCCTACTATGGAGGGTTTGAAAGTTTGCTTACTGTTTTTTCAGCCAAGTGCTTTTTTCACCTGGGGAAAAAGTCTCTGATGTATCCATTCGGCGATTACTGGGTTCGATGTTTTATGTGTCGATGAAGACGTGCTCACTGAACACGTCTTTTGACAACATAATATAGACCCCTCCATAGCCATAACCAAGAGCATCCAGTTTCTCAGATTTTGTATTATCTTTTGTTTAGTCTCGTCCCACATATCCTTAGCTGCCGTAACAGAATCTTTTTTATGCCATACTCCTAATTACTTTATTTTGCTGTGCCACCATAAATATGGATAGTGCTGGACCAATCCATGTGTAGGTACATAGTTTACAGCTATAGCCTTTCTTTTATTTTCATTAACTTTATATCCCAAAAAAAGTTTTGAAACTGTTTTAAGATGTTCCACAACACTGAGATGTCATTTTCTGGTTACAAAATAATATCTTCTGCAAACAAAGCCAGCTTTTCTTGATTTCAACACTAATTATATCCTTTAATATCTGGGTCTCTTATTTTCTTTGCCAATGGCTCTAAATGTAAAGCAAATGAAGAGGAAAGAGGACACCCCTGCCTGGTTCCTCTGTTCAGACACAACTTGTCAGAAAAGAACCTCCCATTTTAATGTTTGCCTCTGAGCCTACACATATCCTTCTAATTAACCTTATTATTGTATCAGGGAGTGTAAACTCATAGGTTCATGGGTAGGTACTAGGCTATCGGCCCAAGGGCCTACGTAAGCCTAGCCAACAAGGTTCCCTGGCTTACGCCACCCAAGAAAGTTATTTTCCTGTGCCACTGTCGAGCAGAGACACAGAAGTGATCCCCGGGGTGTATTTCCTATTTCCCATTCACTCATCAAGATTTTTCTCGAAGAGTGCTAATGAAGACCTTTGCTTGACATAGATGGGTAGCCTGTTCCAGAGTATGGGAAGTCTCTGGGATAGGAATTTATCCCTCCAGCATGTCCTGTTTATTGTGGTGACAAGGTTTAGGTCCCTAGAGCGTGTAGCTCGGAGGGATTGGGATTTCTTTAGGTGTAGCATGTCCAATAGCTCTGGGTTTGACACAGCTTTATATGTTAGGCAGAGATCACCTCGGAGTAGGCGATATGCTATGGAGTAAAGCTGGAGTTTTTTGAGATGGTCAGTGTAGGGCATTTGTTTGAGTCCAGTAATACTCTTTGTGAGGTACTTCTGTGGCCTTTCCAGCTGCTCCAGATGTCTTGTGAGGTACATTCCAAAAGGGGCGTTGTACTCTATAATGGGTCTAATGAGTGTCAAGTAGAGGGGAATGATGACCTCTTTTTTCCTGGATGAGAACCCTTTTATGATGAGGTGTTCCACGTAGAAGGACTTCCTGACTACTGTGGTGATGTGACTATCAAAGGAGAGACTACTGTCCACCTGGGTCCCAAGGTCTCTTATCACACATTCGGTGTTAAGTAGATTGCTGCATATGTGGTAGTTCATGGGTACAGAGTTTTTACCAGAGGGGATGACACTGCACTTTTTGGCATTGAGCTTGAGGCCATGGCTCTGACACCAGGCATCTGTCTCAGAGAGGCCCTTCTGTAGGAACACGAAGAACATCTGGGAAGTGTAGGAAAGTCAGATGAGGAGTCAGAAAGATCTTTCTCTTCCCTCATGGTTGGGTTTGTTGTATGAGGCCTGGGACTCAGAATGCGAGGAGGGATGTTTTCCCTACTCATAAAATCTCAGATTGTCAGGCTCATATGTTGACCTAGCAACTTGTGAGAATATAAGGAATGATTTGGCATCAGTTGTGTGTTGTAAAGAAATATTTGCTTTGTGTAATTTGGCTTCTACCATTACTCAAGCCACCAACCCCATCACTTAAAATGAGCATATCCCTCTACTGATGTCACTTCTAGGGATGCCGCTACTATAATTGTGATGAGGAAGTTTGCCTGGTTGCATTCAGAAAACCTCCCAGCCAATGTAAAAAAATTGAATCTTGAATTATGCCTTGGATAGACAGCTACTCCTTGGAACTTCTGTTGCAGAGGTCATTGAAAAAGTGAGGTGAAGGGAAGCTGATTTAAGTGATCTCTTAGATTTGTCAACCTTATTTTACAGGTTAATCAAGGGCTTCTACACTTCTTGTCAAATTCCAATAGAAAGTCAAATAAACAATCCCGGTAATCTGTTGGTATGCAGAAGTTTAAAAAGCAGATGTATGGAAGTTCCAAAATGAAAGGATTATCCAGAATGATCAAAGGAGTCTAAAAAGTCTGTATGACTATTTCATGTACCTTTCTCCTCACTCTCATGTTGGCAATTCTTTAATTCATCTAGTACGTCAGAAACCCAGTTCTCCCTTTGGCATCATATTGTTTGTTTGTTTGTTTCTTTCGGCTTTTCCCGGTTAGGGGTCGCCACAGCGGAACTCCGGTCCGCTAATGATTGGCAATAGATTTTGATGTGCTGGCTTGCCAGGCCTAATGCACAACCTTCATTGAAGGAACACCCATTCATGCATGTCGCCACACAGAAGACGCTCTAACTGAGAATCGAACGGGCAACGTCTAACTGTGAGGCGACAATGCTACTGCAGCATATTGTTTAAGACAAATGGCAGTGGATGCTTTTTCTCCATCACCAGACTAAACTCTTGTTTTCTCTCCTGTCATCCAGCCTATGTTGGCTCAGGGTGTAATAGAAGCTGTCCTTCTTCCTCAGTAAGGAGATGGAGTTTATTCAAGGATGGTTTTGGTGCCAAAGAAAAACCCTCTTGGATATCATTTCTGGACCTTTTCTTTCTGAACTTGTTTGTAATAGTGCCCAGATTAACAACTCTGTCACATCAAAACTTTTTACCCCTAATTCCCAATTTGAGTTTCCTGGTGAAATTAGATTTAAAAGATGCATACCATCACATACCTATAGATGCAGATATCAGGTGATTTTTAAGGGTTAGATAAGATAAGATAAGATTCCTTTACTGTCATTGCACAAAGTGCAACAAAATTTATCACAATCCTAAGGGTGCATTCCCATATAATGGACATAATAAATTACAATACACTAAAGCAGCTGAATTATTGGTATATTGCACATATAGAATTAAAAGTACAGTTGGTGGTGTTAAAATAAAATAAAATGCAAAAGAATGCAATCATATACTTGTGCAATAATGACTGCTATTTGTACTAATCAAAGTCAGCCAATGTAAATGTTTGGCATTGATAATTCTCATATGGTTCTGGGGTAAAAACTGTTCTTAAACCTATTTGTCAGTGAAGGAATGGACCTAAACTATCTGCAAGAAGGCAACAACTCAAACAAGCAATGTCCAGGGTGGGAAGAGCCTTTCAGGATATTAACTCCTCTACTGAGTCAGCAAGAGCTAAAACATTCCTCCAAACAGGGAAGTGTATAGCCAATGATTTTCTGGGCAGAAGTTATAATCATAGGTTCATAGGTTCATAGGTAGGTACTAGGCTATTGGCCCTAGGGCCTTTATAAGCCTAGCCAAAAAGATACCCTGGCTTTCGCTACCCAAGAAAATTATTTTCCTGTGCCTCTGTCGAGCAGAGCCACAGAAGTGATCCCCGGGGTGAATTTCCTATCTCCCATCGAATCATCAAGATTTTTCTTGAAGAGTGCTAATGAGGAGCTTTGTTTGATATAGATAGGTAGTTTGTTCCACAGTATGGGAATTCTCTGGGGCAGGAATCTATCCCTCCAGCATGTTCTGTTTATTGTTGTGGCAAGGTTTAGGTCCCTGGAGCATGTAGCTCGGAGGGGTTGGGATTTCTTTAAGTGGAGCATGTCCAACAGCTCTGGGTTTGACATAGCTTTGTATGTTAGGCAGAGATCACCTCTGAGTAGGCGATATGAGATGGAGTAAATCTGGAGTTTTTTGAGCATAGGGCATCTGTTTGAGGCCAGTAATCCTCTTTGTGAGGTATTTCTGTGGCTTTTCCAGTTGTTGTAGATGTCTTGTGAGGTACATACTAAAAGGGGCACTGTGTTCTGTAATGGGTCTAATGAGTGATGAGTAGAGGGGAACAATGACCTCTTTCTTCCTGGATGAGAAACCTTTTGTGATGTGGTGTGCCATGTAGAAGGATTTCCTGACTACTGTGGTGATGTGATTATCAAAGGAGAGGCTACTTATCTTATCGCACGTTTAGTGTTAAGTAGACTACCTCTTATGTGGTAGTTCATGGGTACAGAGTTTTTACCAAAAGGGATGACAATGCACTTTTTGGCATTGAGCTTGAGGCCATGGCTTTGACACCAGGCATCTGTCTCAGTGAGGCCCTTTAGTAGGATGTCCACATCATTAGGAGTTTTGATTATGGATCCTAGTTTGCAGTCATCTGCAAACTTCGTTAGCCAAAGACCTTCTGTGTTAGCCTGTACTTCAGAGAAGTAGATACCAAACAGGAGAGGACCCAGGACTGAACCCTGTGGTACTCCACTTGTCACTGGTCTGAAATCGGATTTAGAGTCTGCTACTTTTACAGCGTGAGTTCTGTCAGGGAGCTAGTTGGCAACCCATCTTGTGACATAGGGATTTTTACCTAGTTTAGTGAGTTTACCTATAATTCCAGAGTGGGGGATGGTGTCAAAAGCCTTGGCAAGATCTAGATAGGCTGTGTGAACCACCTTACCCTCATCTACGGCTTTGGTGACCGCTTCAAAGAAGTCTATCAGGTTTAGAAGACATGATCTGCCTTTTACAAGCCTGAACTGGGTGGGGTCCAGAGTCTGGAGATTAACAATGTCATTGTTTATAAGTTCAATGATGATATGCTCCATAGCTTTTGCAGGCCAGGCTCATCAGGCTAATGGAGCAGTAGTTCCCGGGGTCCATGGTGGCTCCCCTTTGTGGAGTGGGATGACCGTCGCTGTGTGCCATTCAGTGGGCACAAAGCCTGAAGTAAGGCTATGACTGAACATGGTACTTAGGTGGGGTGCCAGTTTGTTCTGTAGTTCATGTAGAACACAGCCTGGGATGTTGTCAGTTCCCATGCATACTGTGTTCTTGGCTTTGGAGAGTGTGGTTTTTACCTGTGTAGCCGTGATTACAGGAACTTTGCATTCTTTGGGTATAGAGATGGGCGCTTTAGGGGGTGAGAGGGGGGTAAAGTTAGCACTGAACCTATCTGCCAGGATGTTGGCAATATTAGTTGGTTCTGTATATTTAGTGCCATTGTGCTGTAACTCAGAGCAGATCTGAGTGTTGCCATTGAGATTCTTGAAATAGCTATTGAATGCCTTGTGGCTGTCTTTATAATCAGTGGCAATTTTGTTTTTGTAACAAGCTTTGGAGGATTTTATGAGGGATCTCAGCTTCTCACTGAGGCTGACTAGGGAGTTGCTCCAATCATGGAATTTTACTCTTTTTTTGCAACAGTTTCTTTCTTCTGTTGTAGAGTTTGTTTATGCCAGGGGAGCACCAGATTGGCTTCCTTTTTTTGGAGGATAGCATCTTGGTTCTGTTGGGGATAGCACAATCCATGCACTCATGTAAGTGCTTATAAAGTGCATTTGTGTAGGATTCAGCAGTCGTACCTCTATTGTCCATCTGCTTTGGTGTTGTGAAGTTTGCCACTTCTGTCTTAAGAAGTGCAAAGTTGGCTTTGGAGAAAATTTTTATGGTGTTTTCCCTAATGGGGTGTGGGAGCGGGATGTGGATGTCAAGGGTGATTAGCTTGTGGTTGGATCTGACCAACAAGGAACTGAATTCTGGTGTGGAACACCAGTTGCCCATGCTGGTAATGACCAGGTCTAGGATATTGCTGCCCCTGGTGTGGGTTTGGATAAGTTGATCCAAGGCATTGGGAATTTATGAATTCCAGAAAACATTGAGCAAAAGAGTTGGTACATGAGTAGTTTTCCCAGTTAATGGTGGGGTAGTTGAAATCACCCATTATTAGGGTGTTAGGTTGTACCCTAATATTTTCCAGTGTATCAAGAAATGAGGATTGGGAATGCTGGGGCATGGTGGGGGATCTGTAGCAAGCTACAATTTGAATTGCGTTCTTGCCCAGAGTTAGTTGCACTTGGATAATCTCGGATGCATTATGCGGAGCAACTAGCCTGGAGGTGTGGATATCCTTAATGAATATGGACACACCTCCACCTTTAGTGTTTTGATCCAGGTTATATGGCCGAAAGGCGTGGTATGAATTATAGCCTGGTAATGCAACAGTGCTCTCTGGAGCCTTGAACCAGGTCTGTCACTCCACAGATGTCAATGTTCTCCATTTTAAGGAGTGCCTCGAATTAATGCATTTTGAGGTTTAGACTTCTAGCACTGAGTAGCATTACCCTCAGATTTTGCTTTCTTGTACCTGTTACGGTGGTGAATATGTCATTTGAACCTTGCCTAAAAAAGGCACTATAGGGGTGTCAAGAGCCTTAGGCAGTATCCAGAATCCCAAGAGTGATAGGTGCAGGCCATCTCTGGTAAAGAATCATGGTCTGTCGATCATGTCATCCCAGGCAGACAGATTCTGGATCCCCTTAGAATGACACTAGAACCTTAGCCAATTGTTGAAGTCAATCATTTTGTCTTGTACTGTGGTATCATTCTGGGTAATGGCAGGATGATACTCAGGGCTAGGGTCATACCTGCCTGGGCTACAAGATCATAAAGATCCTCCATGTCTCTTTTCATGTATTCCAGGGAAGTACATCTCAGGACATTCACACCAACATGGACAATGACAGAGTCATGTTTGTACTTCTTGTGAAGTGACCTGAGTGTGTGCATTATGTGGTGGATCCTGGCACCCGACAGGCAGCTGACAGTAACTTTCTCCTTGTTTAGCCTGGTGAGTGGAACATTAGTGTGCCTGAGTATAGAGTCACCTATGACTAGAGTGTGCCTAACTATAGAGTCACCTATGACTAGAGTGTTGGGTATGTTGTTATGCCTTATCGGCTGTGGTTGAGTGGTACACTGAGTGTCTGGGCTATGTGTCTTTTGGGTTGTGTTGGGGGTTGGAGATTGCTTGCGTTTCTGCTTTGGAGGTCCCTGTTGTTTGGGCAGATTTTTATTGAGAGTCTCCATGAATGTAGGTGTGTGTGTTGTGTTTCTGTTTGTGTGTTTTGGTGGTGTAGGATTTGAGGGACTATGTGATGAGTGTGGTGTGGTGCAAGTGTTTACCTTCTCCTCTTGACTGTCTAGTCCAGTCTTGGGTGAAGAGAGCTTTACTTCCAGTTTGGCTATGTAAGTGCATCTCTCACATGTTGTAGTGTTGGGTGGTAGGAGGAGAAGGTTGTCTGTGTACATGAGGCAATTGTTGCATTGCCCCAAGATGCCCAAATTCATCAGGTAGACAGGAGAAAACACTGGGAGCTGACCCTTAGATATGCCTGGATAGGTGCTTATTTATTAAGTACTAAAAACTGTTTTTCTCTAGACAAGTGAGAAAAGTTGAGTGCTGTAGTACTTTGTAGCTTATTTAGTGCTTACAATGAGTTCTGAACAAGTGCTGAGCTCAAAGAAACAAATTTGATTGCTAAAACTAAAATTGGCTAATTCTAAGGGAAAATTCGAAGAGCAGACTTTATGGCACCAGGAATACTTTAACCCTAGCTAAGCGGCGATACATAAAGTGTTTTTTTTTTTTTTTTTTTTTACGACAAGCTACCTAGTGTTTACTATTTCCAATGATAAGCTAGAAGACTTCCCTCCAAAACAGAAAGGCTTGGGGTCTCAGAAATTTACAAACAGTCCTGGATACAGCAAATCTGTATCTGGACTAGACTACTTACAGGAAAGGCAGGAAAGAAGCTTAGAATTTTTTTTTTGTAAAGTGGAAAGGGAGAAGTGAGGAGCAGAAGATAATTCAAGGTTAAGAAATTAAGTGGGTTGGCCTTCACAAATGTTCTCCCTGTATTAGGTAGAATGAGATAATGACACTAGACTAGGAGGAGTGTCCCAGATCAAATTTACAGTAGGGGTGGGCAACTGCAAAGCCACCAAGTATAAGAACAGGATACCAATAGGGAGGGAAGGTAGGAAACAAAAATCAAAACAAACCCAAACAGATGCTTAACAATTGTAGAAAATTTCTAGTTAATATGTCACACACAGTGAAACTAGTTATCTGCAGTGGTGGTGCTGCGGTAGCGTTGTTGCTTCACAGTAAGACATTGTCTTGTTCGATTCTCAGCTAGAGCATCTTCTGTGTGGAAACATGTGTGAATGGGCGTACCTTCATTGAAGGTTGTGCATCAAGGCCGGTAACTTGGCATGTAAAAATCTGCTGCCAATCATTAGTGGACCAGAGTTTTGCTGTGGCGACCCCTACTCGGGAAAAGCCAAAAGACTCAACGACAGTGAAACTAACTAGAAAAGTATGCAGCAGACAATAAAAGTGCTATAAATAACTCGTAAAAATAAGCAAAAAACAGGATACTTAATGGTATATATCACAGATCAGTTTGCTCAGTGCCCTTCCTCCAATTAGCTCAGTGTGAAATGGCAGAAACACTCACAAGTTAACTTCTCAAGTAACAAAGTTGAAACCTGAAACAACTTTAAAAAAAAAAGCTCAAAAGAACCAATGAATTGCTTACTCCAAGCCATAGTCCAGGTAACTCCAATCAGCCAGTTACCATAAACACTTCACTCTCACTGGAATGCTATACTGGCTTTGGCTAAACTAAGATGACCTGGCACATGTGCTCAGACACACAGCCTCTAGCAACAAAGAAATAGGCCCAAAACACAATCCTGAATATGGACAATGCTACAACTACCCACAGTACATAGGAAGAAAAAAACTGCAGAAATGTTTAAACAGATAAAGGAGCAAGGAGAGTCTACAGAATGCTTTTAACTACAAACAATTAGGTTATATGACACACTCATTGGCAGGAAATCAGAACAAACAAACCCAAACAGATGCTTAACAATTGTAGAAAATGTCCAGTTAATACCTCATACACAGTGAAACTAGCTAGAAACATATGCAGCAGACAATAAAAGTGCTATAAATAACTTGTAAAAATAAGCAAAAAATGATACTTAATGTTATATATCACAGTTCAGTTTGCTCAGTGCCCTTCCTCCGATTAGCTCAGTGTGAAATGGCAGAAACACTCACAAGTTAAATTCTTAACAAAGTTGAAACCTGAAACAACTTTAAAAAAAAAGCTTGAATGAACCAATGAATTGCTTACTCCAAGCCGTAGTCCAAGTAACTCCAATCAGCCAATTACCATAAACACTTCACTCTCACTGAAATGCTATACTGGCTTTGGCTAAACTAAGATGGCCTGGAACATGTGCTCAGACACACAGTCTCTACCAACAAACAACTAGGCCCAGAACACAAACCTGAATATGGACTATGCTACAACTACCCACACTACTTAGAGAGAAAAAACTGCAGAAATGTTTAAACAGATAAAGGAGCAAGGAGACACTAGAGAATGCTTTTAACTGCAAACAATTAAGTTATATGATACACTCCTTTGCAGGAAATCAGAACAAACAAACCCAAATAGATGCCTAACAATTGTAGAAAATTTCTAATTAATACCTCACACACAGTGAAACTAGCTAGAAATGTATGCAGCAGATAATACAAGTGCTATAAATAACTTGTAAAAATAAACAAAAAACAGGATACTTAATGTTATATATCACAGATCATACTTTGAAGGGCTCTCTTGTCTGCTACTGAGCTGCTGGCATGCCACATAGATATGCAGTATCACAGCATACTTTCAATTGAGCAGCAATAAAACAACACCAGCAGTTTTTCTTGCAGGTTGTTTTTCCTGAGAATCCTCAAATAATGCAGTCCCTGTTGTGCCTTCTTAACTGCCACTGTAGTATTTATGGACCAGGAGAGATCTTCTGCAACATGTATACCCAGAAACATAAAGGCAGAAACCCTTAACACAGTCTTCATTGATGTATATTGGGTTATAGTCTGTGTTGTGCCTCCAAATATCTATTATGAGTTCTTTTGTTTTGGTAGAGTTCAGGGCGAGATTGTTCTCGGTTCACCATGCTGTCAGTCTTTGGACTTCATCCCTATAGGCTGTTTTATCTCCTGCTAAGGTAAATCCAAGCACTGTCATGTCATCAGCAGACTTAATGATGGTATTAGTAGAATAAGACGGGATACAGCTGTGACTATAGAGGGTATACAGAAGGGGGCTCAAAGCACAGCCTTGTGGAATACCGGTGTTGAGTATAATAGTGGAGGAGAGGTAAGGGCCTAATCTAACCATCTGAGAGCAGTTAGTCAAAAATGCTTTAATCCAGTCTCGGGCAAGTTGTGAAAGTCCTAAGACAGCAAGTTTGATCAATCTATCTGGGATGACTGCATTGAAAGCCGAACTGAAGTCTTCAAACAGCATCATCACATAACTCCCTTGCTGCTCAAGTTGGGAAGTGCAGTATGTAAGGCAGTAGAGATAGCATCTTCTGTTGACCTGTTTGCTCTGTAAGCATACTGATGTGGGTCAATGATGACTGAGAGACTGTCTTTGATGTGTTGCAAGATCAGTTGTTCAAAGCACTTCATAATGACTGGAGTAAGTGCCACAGGGCTGTAGTCATTGAGACTGCTGATGACAGGTGGGTTGGAACAATAGTCTTAGAGACAGGTTAAAGATTTTTGTAAAAACTTCAGAGACCTGATCCACATATTCTTTCAGCACCCGTCCTGTCACTCCATCAGGGCCAGCAGCCCTTCGTGGGTTGACCACTTTGAGCACATGCCTCACATCTTACTCTTTCACTAAGATGGTGTGGTTATAAGAAGTTGGTGTGAGTGACATGAGACTGCTGAGACTTATCTGCTGGGGCCTGGATGTGACTGTCTCTACTGTTCTTACCTCAAAGCAAGCAAAGAAATAATTAAGCTCCTCTGCCATTGAGGCATCTGCATCAAAAGCCATACAGTTACTGGTTTTATACTTAGTGATGTACTGGATACCGTGCCATAGTCGCCATGGATCACTGTTAGTAAAGTTGTTCTCAATCTTCCTTTTATAGGCCACTTTAGGCTGTCTGATAGCTCTCTTTAGGTTGGCTCTAGCTGTGCTGTAAAGGGCTCTGTTACCAGACCTGATGGCTGCATTGTGGTGCTTGAGGAAAGATCTAACTAGGCTACAAATGAATATGTCTGCTGACAGTGACATTTTCAACACAATTTTTTAGTAACAAAGTACAGTTGATGTGTACACCTCCAAGTCCTGATTCTGAATTATTCCCCAATTAGTCCTTTCAAAGCAATCCTGTAACTGCAAGAATGCTCCTTCAGGACATGTTTTTAACAGTCTTTGTGGTAGTTTGGACTTTTCGCCTGAGAGGAGTATATGCTGGAGTCAGAAGTATGGATAAATTATTTGACTGGCCTAAAGGAAGCAGCTGTTTTGTCCTATAGCCATCCTTAATATTTGAATAAGCCTTGTCCATTATATTTTTCCCCCTGGTTACACATTTGATGTGTTGATGAAATTTAGGGAGAACTGCCTTTAAGTATGTGTGATTGAAATCACCAGCTATGACATTAGCGGCTTCAGGATTGATGTTTTGCTGCAACTTAATGGTGCTAAACAATTAGCCTAAAGCTGTACTAGCATTAGCATCTGGTGGGATATAAACAGCTGTAACTATAACAGTGGCAAGCTCCTAAGGTAGATAAAAGGGCCTGCATTTAATTGCCAAATACTTCAAAACAGGAGAGCAGTGACTATCTATGATCTTTGTGTCAATACACTAGCTGTTATGTACATAAATGCAAAGCCCTCCACCTTTGCTCTTACTAGAATCTTTGTTTCTGTCACAACAAAACACTGTGTGGCCTTCTAAATCAATGGCTACATCTGGTATACACAAGTGTAGCCACATCTCTGTGAAGAATAAAATGCAACAATCTCTTATGAATTTGTTCTCGGAGATCTCTAGATGCAATTCATCCATTTTATTTATGATGGATCTGGCATTGCCAAGAAATATACTAGGAACAGGTGGTTTATACAGATATTTCCATAGCATAACAGGTAGGCCAGACCAGCATCCATGCTGTTGCTTCCTATGTCTTTTCTGCATTTGTCACTTGCCTGGGCCAAAAACAATCCATGTAGAACCTGGTGTCCTTGCTATCTTCTCTGGTATGTCGTGTGAGTGCAAAAATTCACTCATAACAGCCTGGTTATGTTGAAATCCAGTTTTTAAAAGATCTTGGCAACTGTACTTGAAATTTGCTTGGCTAGACATAACAACAGCGAACATACATATACTCAAAAACACACATAACAAGTACCAAAAGTGAGATTGTAGATTTGCTGCATCTGTCCGCATCAATATACTAATGAGCAAGATGATTTGAAGTTAGTGTGCATAGCTCACATTATCAGTTCTCTGCCTTACCATTTGGACTTTCTACTGCTCCGAAGGCATTCACAGAGTATCTAGCTCTTGAAATAGCCTACTGCAGACTGCAAGGTATTCACTTTTTTCCTTATTTAGATAGATGACTAGCTTATCTTTGCAGTGTCTTTTTTGAAGTGCCAGAAATCTCTCAGTTGAGTAAGGGATCTCTTATACAGGCTGGGATTCCAAGAGAACAATTAGAAATTGTTTCTGACTCTTTAACATGTGATTATTTTTATGGGGTGTCTACTGGACACCTCAATTCAAAGAGATTTTTTTGAACAGGAAAAAATAGATCTGTATTTAGATATATTCCTGAAGCTTTCACTAAGACTTCCCTCAAAGCAAGGGAATTCTCCAGGATTATGGATATCATGGTATCAAGGATACTCATAATACCTCTTGCAAGACCCCACATGCGAAGGTTTCAATGGCACCTAAAATCTCTATGGTCCCTGCACCAGCACTTCCTGACTTTTTAAATTCCAGATCTAGAATTTGTAAAAAGGGAGATCATGTGATGGAGACACCAAATATCTCAGAATCCAGGTTTCCTGTTCTCCCCTCCTGCTTCAGCACAGTCAGTCATAACAGACTTCCCAGTCTTTGCTTGTGGAGCATTGACAAGGGGGATAAAAGTGCAGGATCATTGGGCCATAACATACAGACCAAAAGACATCAACATGAAAGAGATGTTAGCTCTCATAAATGCACTCAACTCTCTAAGTCATCTGTGGTCCACAGGACTACTACAATTGTTTACAGACAACATCTCAGTGATGCAGTACATAAACAAGCAAAGGGAGCCAGATCTTCACACTCTGCGCAGACTAGGCAGAGTAACATTGCATGTAGCTTTCCAGTGCAATCTCAGTTTCCTAGGCATTTTACATTCTTTCAGTTTAAAACTTTGTAGCAGACAAGCTGAATAGGACAAGGGCAGACCCTCACAATTGCAAACTCAATCAGGGGATCTTCCAGGATTTAATACATCTGTGGGGAGCACCTCTAAAGGATCATTTTGCCTCCTTTCTAAATAATCAGTTGGAAAACTTCTGTTTTGAAATCCCACCCCTTCAATTATTTAAATTTATTGGCCATCCTACAGTGTTTCATAGTACCAAAATACAAAAGTGACCACCCCTTTCAATTCATCTTGCTGTTTTAAAAATAGTAACTCTCCACTAAACCTTAACTTTTTAAACAGGTAAAACTCAAGTTACCAACTTTCACATCTAACTTCTCTAGTGCACACTGCAGAGTGCATTCTTTTCAATCTTACCTTTAAGCATCCCTGTGGCTAGCACTTTCTCTAATACCTGCTGGAAAGCACTAGGAAGCCTTAAACTCATACAAACACTGAAGTCTCCTTGTTAACAAGGAGAAATTAATAGTAGGCACTAAACAGCCTATAATTGCAAAGTACCTTGCTAAGGAAAGAGCTCCTATACTTTACAAAGAAAAAAAAAAAGCCCCAAACCAGGCATGTCCAAGGATCAGCTTCCGGTGATTTCTCCTGTCCACCTGGTGAATCTGGGCATACTGGGGCAATGCAGCAATTGCCTCATGTACACAGACAACCCTCTCCTCCTACCACCCAACACTACAACCTGTGAGAGATGCACTTACATAGCCAAAATGGAAGCAAAGCTCTCTCCACCCAAGATTGTGCTAAACAGTCAAGAGGAGAAGGTTAACACCCACACTACACCTCAAGCAACACATAGCCCTTCTAAACCCGCACCACCAACACCCACATATAGCAATACTAAATCCACATATGCAGAGGCCCTTAACTGTAATCTGCCCAAGCAACAAAGACCTCTGAAGCTGAAACGCAAACAAACACCAATCACAACCAATGTGTCACATAGTTCACAACACCAGTGTGCCACCTAGCAACAGCCCCTAAGGCAAGACAATGTACCTAACACTTTAGTCATAGGTGACTCTATAGTCCGACACACTGATGTCCCTCTCACCAGGTTGAATAAGGAGAAAATTACAGTCAGCTGCCTGTCGGGTGCCAGGATCTGCCACAACGCATGCACTCAAGTCACTCCACAACAAGTACAAATATGACTCTGTCATTGTCCATGTTGGAGTGAATGACTTGAGACGTACCTCCCTGGACTACATGAAAAGAGACATGGAAGAGCTCTCAGATCATGTGACCCAGGCAGGTATGACCCTAGCCCTGAGTAGCATCCTGCCTTCGCCCAGAATGATACCACAATATAAGGATAAAATGATTGACTTCAACAATTGGCTAAGCTTATGGTGTCATTCAAAGGGGATCCAGTATCTGTCTGCCTGGGATGACATGATTGACAGACCACGATGCTTTGCCAGAGATGGTCTGCACCTGTCACCCCTGGGATTAAGGTTACTGGCTAAGGCTCTTGCCACCCCTATAGTGCCTTTTTTAGGCAAACTTCAAAGGACAAAACCACCACCGTAACAGGTACAAGCATGCAAAATCTGAAGGTAATGCTACTCAATGCTAGAAGTCTAAACCTCAAAATGCACTCTCTCGAGGCACTCCTAAAATGGAGAACATCGATATCTGTGCAGTAACTGAGACCTGGTTCAAGGCTCCAGAGAGCACCCCTGCAATACCAGGTTACAACTCTTACCACACTTTTCGCCACCAAACCAGGACAAACACTAAAGGTGGAGGAGTGTCAATATTCACCAAGGATATTCACACCACCAGGCTAGTTGGCCAACACAATGTGTCTGAAATTCTCCAAGTGCAACTAACACTAGGTAAGACTGCAATCCAAATTGTAGCTTGCTACAGATCCCCCACCATACCCCAAGATTCTCACTACACCTTTCTAAACATACTGGAAAATAATAAGATAGAACCAAACACCCTAATACTGGGTGATTTTAACTACCCTGCCATTAACTGGGAAAACTACTCATGTCCCAACACCTTTGCGCAATGGTTCTTGGAATTCATAAATTCAAACGCCCTGGATCAACTAATCCATAGTCCCACCAGGGGCACCAATATCCTAGACCTGGTCATTACCAACATGTGAAATCAATGCTCCATACCTATGGTCACCCCCTCGTTAGTCAGGTCTGACCATAAGCTAATCACCCTTAACATCCACATCCCACCCCCACCCCCCAGTAAAGAAACCACCATAAAAAACTTCTCCAAAGCCAACTTCATGCTACTCAAGTCAGAAGTGACAAACTTCATGACACCCATGCAGACAGGAACTGAAAGTTCAACTGCTGAACCTACACTAAGGCACTGTACGAGCACTTCCACTCATGCATGAATCGTGCCATCCCAAACAGAACCAAAATGCTCTCATCCAAAAAAAGGAAGCCAATCTGGTGGTCCCCTGCCATAAACAAACTTTACAACAAAATGAAGAAACTTTTGCAGAAAAGAGGAAAATCCCAGGATGCAAAAAACTTCCTTACTAGCCTCAGCAAGAAACTGAGATTCCTCATAAAATCCTCCAAAGCTAGTTACAAAAATAAAATTGCCAAAGATTCCAAAGACAACCACAAAGCATTATATAACTATGTCAAGAATCTGAATGGTAATGCTCAGATCTGCTCTGAACTAAAACAGAATGGCATTAAATATACTGATCCGAAGGATATTGCCAACTTCACCCCCTCTCACCCCCTAAATGGCCCATCTCAATACCGGAAGTTTGCCAAATTCCAGTAATAACGGCCACACAGGTACAAAACGCACTCTCTAAAGCCAAGAATACAGCATCCATGGGACCAGATGACATCCCGGGCTGTGTACTACATGAACTACGATATGAACTTGCACCTCACCTAAGTGTCATGTTTAATCATAGCCTCACCTCAGGTTTCGTGCCCACTGAGTGGCGCAGAGCTACAGTTATCCCAATCCACAAGGGGGGATCCACCTTGGATCCCGGAAACTACTGTCCCATCAGTCTGACAAGCCTTATCTGCAAGGCCATGGAGCGTATTATCATGGAACTTATAAACAAAGACATTGGCAACCTTCAAACACTGGACCCCACCCAGTTTGGGTTTGTGAAGGGCCGATCTTGTCTCCTGAACCTGATTGACGTCTTTGAATCAGTCTCCAGAGCCATGGACAAGGGTAAGGTGGTCCACACAGCCTATCTAGACCTTGCCAAGGCCTTTGACACCATCCCCACTCTGGAATCATAGATAAACTTACTAAGTTGGTCATTAATCCCTATGTCACCCAATGGGTTGCTAAATGGCTTACTGATAGAACCCACACTGTAAAAGTAGCCGACTCCAAATCCAGCTCCAGACAAGTGACAAGTGGAGTACCTCAGGGTTCAGTCCTGGGGCCGCTCTTGTTTGGCATCTACTTCTCTGAAGTACAGGTCAACACTAAGGGACTCTGGCTAACAAAGTTTGCAGATGACTGCAAACTGGGAGCCATTATTGAATCCCCAAATGATGTGGATACTCTACAAAAGGGCCTTACAGAAACAGATGCTTGGTGCCAGAGTCATGGACTCAAGCTCAATGCCAAGAAATGTATTGTTATCCCCTTTGCGAAAAAACATGTATCCATGAATTACCATATAGGTGGCAGTACACTAAACACAGAAAGTGTGATAAGAGACTTAGGGACACAGGTGGACAGTGGTCTCACCTTCGATAACCACATCGCCACAACAGTCAGGAAATCCTTCTATGTGGCACACCTCATCATGAAGGGCTTTTCATCCAGAAAAAAGGAGGTCATTATCCCACTGTACTCATCCCTCATTAGACCCATTAAGAATACAACGCCTCATTTTGGTATGTACCTCTCAAGACATCTGCAACAACTGGAAAGGCCGCAGAAATACCTCACTAAAAGAATCACAGGCCTAAAGCAGATGTCCTACGCCGACTGCCTTAAAAACTCCAGCTATACTCTGTCGCATATCGTCTACTCAGAGGCGATCTCTGCTTAACATACAAGGCCATGTCAAACCCAGAGCTGTTGGACATGCTACACTTAAAGAAATCCCAATCCCTCAGAGCTACACGCTCCAGGGATCTAAACCTTGTCATCACAATAAACAAAACATGCTGGAGGGATAGGTTCCTGACCCAGAGACTCCCCAGACTCTGGAATAGATTGCCCATACATGTCAAGCAGAGTGCCTCTTTGGACCTCTTCAAGAGGAACCTTGACGATTGGATGGGAGAAAGGAAATTCACCCCAGGGATGATGTCAGTCGCCCTGCTAGACAGGGGTCCAGGAAAGTAAATAATGTGGGAAGAAATAGCCAGGGAATTGTTATGGCTAGGCTTGTATAGGCCCTAGGGCTGATAGCCTAGTACCAACCTATGAACCTATGAACCTATTACTCTGCAAGAAGACCTGAAAGATACATGCCTTTTCTTTTTCTTGGACAAGAATATTTTTGCATGCTTTTTCACCCTGTCCACTAACATCCAGGGTACTTCTGAGTATTCAGAAGGACTTCCCAAAGATTATTGTGGTGATTCTCTTATGACCCTGGTAACAGTGGTTTTCCCTTCCTCTGGCAATGACTAGGGCTTATTACCACAAACTTTCTCACAGACTGGATTTACTCATACAAGACAGGGGTAGTTGATACATCTCAAACCAAAACAATGCATCTGAATGCTTGAGTGATGGGACTTTTATACATTTTAGGTACATTTTTCCCAAGGATATGTAACAAGTACTAATGGAAGCAAAAAAGCCTGCTACTAGAAAATCTCATATAAGCAAATGAATAAGATTTTGGTCCAAACAAAATGACCATCATCTATTCAGTGCTAGAATTTACATTATGGCATGAATCTCTTCCCTTTGGCCTGTCTTGTTCCTCAATTAAGGTTTGTTTGCTGGCCATTTCAGCATGTTTGCCCATGGATCCCCCCTCTTTCAATACAGTCTCCTGTGAAAATGTTTTTGAAAGGGGTGTTGCTCAAGAAGCATCCTAGAAAACAAGTGGCTCCTACTTGGGGTCTCAGCTTTGTGTTAGAAAAACTAACTGTTGCTCCATACGAACCAGCTCATCAGGTTGATTTGAGGTTCATTTTTCTGACCACTACAAGAAGAGTATCAGAGTTGCAAGCTCTTATGATGGGTTAACCTTACCACATTTTTCACAAAGACAGGATTTCTTTGAGAACTAATCTTTCTTTTTATGTCTAAAGTGGTATCTAAGTTTACTTAAAGCCAAACTATCTACCTCTATGACCCCTTTCCAGAACTTAAAGATGAGGGAGAAAGGTTACATCATACACTGGCTGTCCACAGACAACTCAAGTGCTATCCTGAAAGAACAAAATCTTTCAGAACTTCTGATCAGTTGTTCATTTCTTATGAAGGTATGAAGAAAGGTCAACCAGTATAAAAACAAACTATTCCCAAATGGTTGTTTCATGCTGTTACCTTTTCCCACTCCAACTACACCAAAACTATTCCAGACATGGTAAAGGCTCATTCTACCAGAGCCTTGGCTTCTGTTGCTTTTTGGAAAGGATTGGATTCTAGAAGAATTCTAGATCAACATTGTCCTCTGTCCATACTTGTATCAAGCACAATAAATTAGATTCCTTCTCCAAGTCTAGGACAGGCTTTCCTAGGACCATTATCTGGGGTCTACTGGATCCTTAACCTTTCTCCTTCCAGTCTATCTAGGCTATTGTAATCTACTCATAGCTTAGGCTACTGCAGCAACAGTCAAATGAGGAACATAATACAGTTGTGTAAGTAAAACGTCACATAACAGTAGAGGTTCAAATTGATCACTGCTTCAGTAGCTGCTCCCTCCTTCACCCATGTTCTTTTTTGTGTTTTTATGCCAGGGACTAGACATTTTTTATAATTTTCCTAGAATTGTTCTTCTCAGGGCTTTAGCCTCCCTTTCTCTATTGGCAGGAAAGCTCTGAAGGGCTTGAAGACCAATCGTAAAGTTTAGCTCAGCTCAAGCTGATTAATGGTTTGGGCATGCGTAAAGAACATATGTTATTTCTTTGTCAGGAAATAACCCATATAGCTCATACTATTATGGTATGTTTACCTACACAACTGCCCAGAACCCCATCTAATCTACTGTAAAATGGATAATAAGCTGCTAGACTTGCACCATGTAATTGCTGCAGACCTCAGTAGATCATGAGATATAGTGAAACTATGTGACATGGAAAGAAGCAGCATTATTTGAAATTATGTTAATGACAGAGATGCTTTATACTGGTAAAATAAGCCAAGGGATGATATGAGTATCACAGACATCTGCCCGCTGCATGCTGTGACTATTCGTGAATATCCTGGCATCATACGTTTTGACCATCATAAGCATGCTAGAATCACTTGCAGAGCTTATACAATTATTCATGAATTTATCAGATATCTGGATTTCTCAGGGACATATGAATAGACAGTGCATGTGTATTACTATATGAGCTTCAAGTAAATCAAATATAGTGGCATATGTAAATCACAAAGGTTATCACAGCATGAATATACAGGAAGTATGTAGTGTTAGCATCAGAATTCATATAATGTGTAATAGTCACTCCGTCACCTTAGGAGCACACATTATCTGCAGATATGGCATGTTTATACACTCCAATGGTTGCACAGTGCACATCTGGTTGATTGTGTAGACTTCCTGCTGTAGCATTGGCTGCTAACATCTGTCCACAATTTCACCACAGCAGCAGCAGATAACTGTAATGACCAAATACAACAGGAAAGGGGCAAGGAACATAACAAGTCTGTCTGTACTGTTCAGTATGGAATTCAGGGTACTGCCCACATCTGCTGTACCCGTCAGAAAAGGTCTGCGCAATAGCTAAGTTCTAGGATAGTTGCCCCTGTAGGCCGTTTTAACCCTAGCTAATTTCTCATCAAAGGTGAGAATCAAACCCTCTACTTTGTGCCTGTGAGGTAAACACTGTAACCATTATACCAACCCCCAAACCTGAATGCTTGCAGTATGTTCCAAGTTGCACTACCTTATCTTCCAGAAGATGCAAGATGATAACGCATCAGATGCAGGTGATCTACCAAAGGGTAGACATGATACCTTTCAACTCCAGGATCAAGCAAAATAACCATGACCAGTTAGACTAAAGACCAAGACAAATCCATATACAGTGTATATGGGGTGAAAATCATAAGCAATGTCTTCATTCATAAGACCAGTTTACCAGCGGGACACTTAATGGTGAGTAGGATCCCAAAGGTACACTACAGCATGTGACAAGTCATACATGATGTATAACATGATTAAATACTGGATGCCACATAGTACCATACACACACACACACACACACACACACACACACACACACACACACACACTGTTCATCATGATCTCTTTAACAGATTTCACAGGGACAGGCCCGATTTGTATGGAACTGTGCACCTCAGCACTATTGTCTCAGTAATTGTTCAGCCACAGCTGTGGTTTATATTCACAGGATGTCAGTCTCCATTACACTGCATAGCCATGCTGTAGGCCCATAATAAGTGTCATGGCAGATATTATCAAGGAAATTCAGAACTACTACAGTTTGCTGCATAAATGCTTAGTTATCTCATCAAAGTGTAGATCAGTTGGCAGCATAGCCATGAGTGATGAGGCATATTATTACCATAGGTGAAGGTGACTTTCCACAGGAATGAAGAGTTGTAGTTTGGAACTATTTTCTTACAAATATTACAAGCTTCACATATATTCATTGGTGTCTGTATACCAGCTAGAGGCATAATAGCTATGTCACCATACTCCCCTCTTTTATTACTAACTAATAAAAATTTCTCCAACACATGGTGTACATAAATGGAAGTGGCTTGACATGCATGATTCCTTACACAAAGAAAGATGATGCTTACACATTCTGTCACAGATCTAGCATCAAGCAAATACTGACACTTCAAGACATGATATTGTGTTTGTGGTGCACAGCTGGGCAGCAGCAATGTTTTGCACCCTGTTAGCATATTGAACAAGACCAGTGGTAACCTCATAATGGGTCTGTTCATGTAATGGTAAAGTCAGTGGGTTATGTTTATCTCATTACCCTAATGTAGTACCTGTTGCTACAGAGAAGCACATATTCTTTTTTATATCTATTTGTTTTTTTTTTCAGTAAACAAAATAATACCATAATCTTAAATAGTGTGACAGAGACAAATGCAGTGACTTAAACTGCTCCATCTCACCTTTTTTTCTGTTTTTTTAATCAAATTTTGAAGCCTCTACAAAAGTAGGCCACCACTGTAACAAATAAAAATAAGGAATAATTGTTTGGATATAGCCTAATTAAGTTAGCGTCCCAAGGGATTGATCATGACTCTTCAGTGGAAGAGGTACTGAATGTAATCCATAACCTTAAATCAAAGAAGGTCCTAAGAAGCAATGGTTTCAGGAGTGAATTTTATAAGCTGTTCCAGGATCTATTGGCTCGGTCACCATGTATAACCAAGACACTTTAGATGGAGGTGATCCTGGATTCTTTCACTAAAGCCTTAGTGGTTTTAATAGATAAACAGGGATTACATAAACAAGTGCCTGACAACTACAGGCCCATCTCATCGATTCATTTATATGCAAAGACTTTGGCCACTATGTCTATATGCCCACCTTGATTTTACAGAATAAGAGAGAGTTTGTGAAGAGTAGTTCTGCTGTATGCAAATAGTGACTCTTGAGGAAATTTATTAGGGAGGTGGAAGTTAGCGGCTATAATAAAGCGGATGTGGTACTTTTTGATACAAGGGCAGCTTTTGATTCCTTGAAATAGTCATTTATTTTGTTGATTTTTTTTGTTTTGAGGTTTTATGGAAGTATGTTCAGAGCCCACATTTCTCATATGGGTGAAAGCACTATATAAGACTACAAGGGTGGAACTGTTGATTAATGGTAAGACCTCTCAAGAGCTATATATTTCTGGGGGCATCAAACAAGATATGCTTGATGCCACTTCTTTTTATTTTAGCCATGGGGACTCTCTTGCAACAGGTTTTTAGAGTTTTGTATGGTATCCCAGCCGAGCGAAAATGATTCCTTATGTTTGCTGATGATTGTATGTTAGCCACTGAAAGGTTAGAGTTAATTTTTTCTGAGGTAATTAAGGGTTTTGAGTTTTTAAACCAGTTTCTGGTCTGAAATGTAACTGGAATAAAACATATCAAATTAGGGTAGATTTGTCTCATTGAGAGTGTGGTTATGAGGAAATCTTGTGCTAAATACCTCATTTTGATTGAAGTGGGAGGATGAATGCTTAGTGGTACATGGGAACAATATGGAGAGCTACAATAGAATTGCTTCTTTATTATTGGGATGGTCATATATGGTATATTATTTGATAAGTAGGATTTATTTAATATTAATGATGCTGGTGAGATTTCTGTTTGTAAGTCATCATTTGCCTCCAACGGGGCCTGCTATTAGATGGTTGGGGAAAATCCAAAGTATTTGTGATAAATTTATTTGGAATGGAAAGGTCAATTATATTGTTTATTGCAGGTGACATTTGCATCATAGATGGGGAGGGTGGGGTATGCCCAATTTCTGTGTTTATGCCTTAGTGCTGTGACGGTCATTTTTTTCCTGGACCCAATGAGGTAAAACAATGATTTTAATATATGTGGGGTGGTGATGGTGGTACAAATGTTATTAAAGGGTCCAAGGAGTCAGTGTTTTGGTACTTAAGAATTGATGTTTGGAACAAAAGTAGTATTTTAATTTGGGGGGAGGGGCACCCTTTTGTTTTGGAAGAGATGCTTGATTAAAGAAGTTGTGCAGTTAGAACATTTATTAATCAATTCAGATGAAGGGGGTTTGAGTTTGTATCATGGCTTAGCTTAATGGAGAGATTTGGGCTACCTGGAAGGGCTTGGTTTCATTTGAGCAATTAAAGCAGGCAGTGAGGCCATGGTTAGTCAAGGTATGATGTTTAGAGTTAGCTAAGTTTGGTGACGTATTGGGCTGTAGACTTTCACTCTTTTAAGGGACGACTGTGGGGTGAAATGACTTTTAGCATAATTTTAAGAATATGACTAAGAATGTATATAGTTTGGCTATTGACAGGTTGAGGTCAAGGTAGAAAGAGAGGTAGAAGACAGAGAGGGAATGGACCTTTCAGAAGATGAATGTGTGATCTGTATGAGGCAATGCAATAGACTGATTGTTATCCCAGGAATATGGGACCATCATATGAGGTGACTTCACAGATGGCCTAGAATGCCAGCATTTTACACCTCATTGTGTGGCTAAGGAGAGGGGAGATGCTGAAAGTATGGTTATTTTTCAGCTGGCCTAGCTCATATGTTTTGGGATTGTAGGGGTCATTAAAAAATGTTGTGAGGACTATATAGAAGAATTGGAAATAATTCTTCTGAGGAATGTCTCTAGAAGCTGGCAATTCTGTTTACTTGATATAGGGAGAGAAGAATTTGGTTGGGCCTTTTTAGACATAGCGATGAGCCTTATATTAAGTAGTAGCTTTAGAATCTTTATTGCTAAATCTTGGGAAGGTAATGAGGTCTGGAGACAGTTTCACGTGTGTAGGAATAATATATAGTTGGGAGCCCTACTCAAGAGAACATCAAGTGTGACCACATTGCCATTTCACCTCCTTCCCTGTCAAGTTCATTCAGCACCATGTAACCAGTAGTGTTACTACATGCAGATCATTCAGAATTGATGTGCCAAGCCACAGACTGGCATTTAGCACCAAGGTTAAATTACGATAAACTTCTGTACTACATACAGTACGGTAGCTACTCACAGGTACACACATTGACTGGCACTTAATACCAATGTTGCATTAAGACAACCCCCTGTACCACAGCAAGGTAGCTACTCACAGGTGCACACACACTGACTGGCATTTAGTGCCAATGTTACATTATGACAAACCCTGTACCACAGCAAGATAGAGACTCAGGTACACACACTAATTGGCATTTAGTACCAATGTTACAATCCTGATAAACCCCTGTACCACAGCAAGGTAGCGACTCACAAGTGCACATGGCAAGGTAGCAACTCACAGGTACACACACTGACTGGCATTGAGTACAAATGTGACATTATGAAACCCCTGCACCACAGCAAGGTTGCCACTCAGCTGCTCACACACACACCAACTGGGATTTAGTGCCAATGTTATATTATGGACAAATCCCTGTACCACAGCAAGGTAGCCACTCACAGATGCAGACACTGACTGCATACTCAACTGCCCAGATTTTCAAAGAATGTCCAGATGTGACTCTTGTTTGGTCTGTTCCTCAATTTAGAGTTTTCTGGATTTTTTGTGGCAAATCATTGATGACTGAATTCATTAAATGACAGGCATTTCAGTTTAACTTCATATACCTTTCAGAACATGCATGGCAAGACCTTTTATTCTAACATTTTCAGTTTATAAGAGCAATATTTAAAATTTGCCCAGATCTTTGGGGCTGGAACCCCATTATCTGTGGCTTTGCCCAGATTTTGTGCCATGAGATCGAGAGCTACAGCTGGCATTTAGTAGCAATGTTGTTACATTATGACAAACCTCTGTACCGCATCAAGGTAGCCAGTCCCAAAGAGGTACACAAAGACACCCACACTGACTCCCCACAAAGACACCCACACTGACTGGCATTTAGTAGCAATGTTGTTACATTACGACAAGCCTCTGTACCGCATCAAGGTAGCCAGTCCCACAGAGGTGCACAAAGACACAGACACTGACACAGAGACTCCCACACAAAGAGACAGACTCCAACACAGAGACTTCCACACAAAGAGACAGACTCTGACAAAGAGACTCCCACACAGAGACTCCCACACCCAGGGCAGAAGCACACTAAAACAGACACTTGCATATAGGACAGACACCCACACATGATAAAGACAGCACTACAGCAAGACTGAACATTAACACCCACACAGACACAGGACAGAGACACCCACCCCCACAAGTACAGAGACAAGACCAAGACAAATTTACTACAAGACTGAGCATAAACCGACACAAGATTAAGTCAGCACTACCACAAAACAGAACAGACGCCACTCTCAAACACAAGACAATGACAGCAATATAGTAAGACTTAAACAAGCAGCATTAGATAAACTGACATCACTCAAGGCAATTACTGACATGCAGAACAGTCACACTGCAGATGTACACAACACAGCTATGGGACACAGAAAAGACTACAGACAGCATACAAGGGAAAGCCATGGGGATTACAGAGCCTGAGGCAGACTCAAACCCAAACAAACCCAAAAGAAAGTGATGGGGGTTAAGGAGCCTGAGGCAGGCAGACTCAAACCCAAATAAACACACAAAGACATGGGGATTACTGAGCCTGAGGCAGACTCAAACCCATGCACAAGAGAGTAATGGGGATTAGTAAGTCTGACACAGGCAGACTCAAACCCAGAGAGAAAAAGGTGAAGACCAAAGTGTCATTCATCTTCCATATGCATTTACCTCTTCAGCTTCTGATTGCTGCCACTTGTCTGTTCTTCCTGCTCTTCTGTCCTAGCCCCCGATGAGTCCTGCTGCTCCCAACTGTCCTACCATCCTGACAATACCTGCCACTCCACATGAGTCCTTCTGATCCCAAGTCCTGCCGCTCCTGACGAGTCCAGCCACTCCTAGCTGCCTTTGCCTAACATCCTGCTAGTTCCATCCTCATGGTCCTACCTGTTGAAGGTACGCAAACAAAAAGTGAATACACAGCATACAAGCCACACTCACTAAGGTACTACCTCAAATTACTGCCTGACAACATTATAAAAGATTACTGGAAAGGAAATATGAGCACACACCTAACCTACAGTTTTACTGGGATCTTACGAATTTTCTTCTGGACAAAGTCTTCAATGAGGCTGCCATGTGATACACTTTGTCCCACTTCATGCTCAATTGAGAGCACAGCTAAGCCTGAAAGTCTCTCCTGACTCATTGACAAATGCAGGTATGTCTTTATGAGTTTTAGCTTAGAAAAGCTGCGTTCTGCAGTAGCCACTGTAATGGGTGCAGTCAAATAAATGCGCAGTGAAACATAAGTATTTATATATATGTCTTGCAAGTGGTTGCGAATAAGGAAATTTAACACAGTCAGTGGTGATGATTCATTATCAGGTGGTGCAGTGGTGCAGCGGTTAATGCTGTTGCCTCGCAACAAGAGGTTCTCGGGTTCAATTCTCGGCTGGGGTGCCTTCTGTGTGGAGTTTGCATGGGTTTCCTCTGGGTACTCCGGTTTCCTCCCACATTCTAAAGACATGCTTCTGGAACATTTCTCCCCGGGCCTCCACTGAAAACAGGATCTGTGGAACCTAGTCGGACTTTCCCGGTCAACAAATGTTAAATAAAAATAAAATAAATAAAAATAAACATTATCAATCATTCGAGAAAGGCTTTTAAGTTCATGTCCAAGGTCAGAGTCATCAATATCACGGTGGCCATTTATTCTGTCAGTCAGCTGTTCTTTCAGAGCCTTTGGATAAAAATCCAAAGGCCTTATCAAACTCGGACAGCTGCTGAAACCAATCAGGAAATGATTGGATTGTTGTGTCCAGCAGCACATTGAAGAACTCTACACTTAATTTTACCGCTGGATCCTGTACAGTCTCATCTTCTCCTTCATAGTCAAAGAACCGTTTTACTTTCCTCCGTCTCTTTTCTTGAAATGTGGTGCCAGCGTCAAAATCCAAAGGCCTTATCAAACTCGGACAGCTGCTGAAACCAATCAGGAAATGATTGGATTGTTGTGTCCAGCAGCACATTGAAGAACTCTACACTTAATTTTACCGCTGGATCCTGTACAGTCTCATCTTCTCCTCCATAGTCAAAGAACCGTTTTACTTTCCTCCGTCTCTTTTCTTGAAATGTGGTGCCAGCGTCCAGTTCTTCCACTATCTCGGAGGCTTTTCGCATGGCATGTTGAAATCCCATTTCTCTGTAATTTTTTAGCAGGTCCACAGTGGATGCCAGCACTTTGACACGTCGAAATATCGAGAGAGAGGCTCTGCAGAACTTTGCTTGCATGATTTACCTCTGTCAGCACATCATACCAAACCACTAAACATACAATGAACTGGTATGACATAAGTTCTGAGCACAGTCCTCTTGCTTGTTGATATGTTGCAGCATCATTTGTACGTACTGCTTGCCCTGTCTCCTGCAATGTCTCAATGACTCCATTCAACTGAAATCTTACTGCCTTGACAGAGTCTATCCTGCATTTCCAGCGAGTCTGACAGTGGCTTCACAATGACATTTGTGTGCCGTTTTAAGATCTGCCATCGGCTTGTTGATGCTGAACAGAGTATGTAAATGTTCTGCAGACATTCAAAGAATGACACTGCCTGTACTGATGAATGTGCTCCATCACTAACTATAAGATTTAAATTATGGCAGGCACATGGCACATAAAAAGCCCTTGAATTAATCTGTTTTATCTGGGCCTGCAGTCCAGCATGTTTCCCCTTCATGTTGCTGCCATTGTCGTATCCTTGCCCTCGACAGTCATTAATGTCCAGTTGATGATTTTGAAGAGTCTGAAGAAGAGCTTCTGTCAGTCCTGCCCCAGTTGTGTCATTCACAGGCACAAATCCCAGAAAATGTTCCTCAACTGTGGCTGCAGTCTGTGAAATATCCACATACCGAACTACTACAGTCATTTGCTCTTGATTGCTGATGTCTGGCGTGCAATCAAGAATCACAGAAAAGTAACTAGCGTCCTTCACCTTCCCTACAATGATCCTTAAAATAGCATTTGCAATCAGTTGGATAACTTCATTCTGTATGTCCTTCCCAAGATAGTGATCCATTATCTCTTTATTCCGAATATGACGCAAATGTTCAGCCATGATAGAGTCAAACTGCGACAAAAGTTGCACTTGACCTAAGAAGTTGCCATTACCATAGGTGTCCAGGGCATCAGTTGTACCACGGAATGCCATGTTCCATTCTGCCAAGTACTGGACAACAGCAATAATGTGTTCTAACACACCACGCCAGTGAGTTCTCCTTTTCAACCACTGCTTGTCCCTTATCATCCATAGTCTGCCTACTCTTTATTCTGTTGTCCAGTTCCTTCCACTTCATCATGCATGCCATATGCTCTGGTGCTCGGTCATGGCTGTGTAAAGCTTTGGACATCTCTCTTCATGCTTTCTAAGCACCTGACCTGAGAAGATGGTTAGAATGTCCAAACAATTTGCATGCAAAACAAAACAGTGCATCCTTTGAGACCGAATATGTCAGCCAAGTGCGTTTTGCTCTTGCTCCATTAGGCAGCACATGGAAATAGTTCTCTGATGTAAATCTTCCTTTCTGCTCATTGACTGTGAATTGTGGTAACAACACTTGCACCGGTCCATGCTGAATGGCAGCTATCCTAAACGCATCCCTAATCAAGTCTGGTCAAGTCCCTAGATCCTCCAAAGATGTACCTGACACTCCCTGCAAGTCATAGGCCACATCTGTCACTACAGAAGTATGGGTTCCTTCTGTATCAAAGTCTGGTGATCCAGGCAACACCTCAGGTGAATCTGCATTTGCTGCCATGCTTTCACCCATGGTAATGGCTGTAGGTTCACAGAAGGTAGCCTGTGGTGTGGCCGCAAGAGAGTGGTCACTTTCTAGTAAAAGGATGCTGGCCTCACAGTGGTCAGACTGTAATGCAGAACCATTGTGTTGTCCTGAAGGCAGACTTTTTCCTGAATCTCCCCTCTCTGATGAGTCACATAAAATTTTCATAATGGAGCCCTGTCTCTTTGCATCTTCATTCCTCTGCTGCTGAAGCTTTCTTTTTGCTGCTCCTGACAAATATGTACGCTTCATCTCTAACTGGGAATGGAAGTAAAGCAGAATTACTACACATGTAGAGTCCTTTTGTCATACTGTTATTAAAAATGCTTAATGACTTGCATTGACATCAGTCACTACTGCACTGCAGGCAGAAAGACTGAAGAATGACTAACCAGTAGGCACAAACAAGTAATGAGAGGCTCAGGTTACAGTTTCATGTTAAATATCTAACACTAGAGGTGAACTTCATCTTTTTCTACACAATTCTTCCCCTGTCATCCCTATAAACATGTGAAGAAGCCACAAATGATGCAAAAGATCGATATTACAAGCTCTCAGACTAAAGTCTGAAAGAACTAATGACTAGGAGAAGCACAAGTTTGAAGGGGGAACACACCAAACTGAGGCAAGACAAATGCTATGGTACAATACAGACTACACATGCCCACTACCTCTCAAACTCTTAGCAAACTTGAACAAATCAAAATCATTGGTTGAACAAAGGAGTGAAATCATGGATTTTCTAGAAAACCTCATTTGTGAGGGATGTAGAAGTGGCACACAGATTGGGAGACGGACATTCCCACAACCCCTCTTAGCACAGGCTCCGTGTATAAAAGCATAAATCCAGGGAATGTACCATGCATTACGTGGAGGGTATGAAACAAGAAGTCCATTTCTGTTAGCCCTCCGCATTGTGCTATGCAATCATTTTGAGAGAGAACAGGCTAAAAAACAAAAACGTCTGGATACAATTCTCACAAGCCCCATCAACCTCCTAAACTGTCAACTTAATTCAGACAGCCAAAAAACTTGGATAGCAGAGCAGTGTTTGCAGTAGTATGCATTAAAGACATCAGTACATTCTGTGGAATTCTTACCCCCCCCCCCACCACATCATGGCACAATTTTGGATGAAGTGAAAACAAAATTACCAATGTGCTTATACAGTCTGTGACCCCCCCCCCCCCATTACAAAAAAAACTCCAGGCAAACAATGGGCACTGCAACATTCTCACAGGCCCTAACCACACTCCCAAACTTTCAGTACAATAGCTATAGACCACAAAAAAAATTAAGTCATTGCAACAAGGCACATCAAGGACAGTTAGACAGCACTATAAACAAATAGCAGAACAGTGTTTGCATTAGCAGGCATTAAGATATCAGTACATTCTGCGGAATTCTTACCCCCCCCCAGTCTAGGCAGAATTCTGGATGAAGTGAAAACAAAAAGGCATAGCATAAACAATGTGCTTACAGTCCGTGACCCCCTATTAAAAATACTCCAAGCAAACAATGGACACTGCAACATTCTCACAGGCCCTAATCACATTCCAAACCTTTCAACACAATAAGTACGGACAATGAAAAAAGTTAAGCCATTGCATCAGTAGTACATTATTGGTAAACACAATAGTAGCGTAACAGAGTTTGCATTAGTGTACATTCAAACATCTACACCTTCTGCAACATTCTCACAGTTGCTAACTACCCTCCTGACATTAGGCATGGTAAACAATGTTCAAGTCCTCTTAACCTCCAAAGAGCATAATTCAAACAGCCAATAATAACTGCAGAACAAGCCATAACATCAGGGATAGTTAAACAGTACTATAAACCTAGACAGCCGAACAGTGTTTACATTAGCATGTATTAAGATATCAGGCCCCATCAACCTCTAAATAGCATAATTCAAACAGCCAAAAATAACTGCAGAACAAGCTTTAACACCAGGGATATTTAAACAGTACTATAAACCTAGAAAATAAACTGAGGCAAAAACAAACTAATAAAACCAAAAACGAAACAATGCAAGTGGGCGATACTTAACGGCGATTAATATAATAAAATAGTTATTTATTAATGTAAAGCGCTTTTCGTTTGTTTAAACACAAACTTCATCAGACTGATGAAGTTTGTGTTATTTAAACAAACGAAAAGCGCTTTACATTAATAAATAACTATTTTACTTTTTGAATCGCCTTTAAGTATCGCCCACTTGCATTGTTTCGTTTTTGGTTTTATTATTACTATAAACCTAGACAGCAGAACAGTGTTTGCATTAGCATGCATTAAGATATCGGTACATTCTGCGGAATTCTCACCCCCCCCCCCCCAGCCGATGCACAATAATCCTGGATAAAGTGAAAATCAAAAACATAGGCTTAGCATTAACAATGTGCTTATACAGTACATGACCCCCATTAAAAAAAGCTCCAGGCAAACATTGAACACTGCAACATTCTCACAGGCCCTAACCACACTTCCAAACTTTCAACACATTAACTACGGACAACGAAAAAGTTGCAGTCATTGCATCAGTGAGTAGAACATTGCAGTTATATGCAATAGTAGTGTAACAGATCTTGCATTAGTATACATTCAAAACATCTATGCCTTCAGCAGCAACATTCTCACATCTGCAAACTACCCTCCCAATATTAGGCATTTTAAGATACGTACAGACCCCATCAACCTCCTAACCTCTCAGCATAATTCAGACACCCAAAAAATTGCAGAACAAGCTGCAACATCTGGGATATTTAAACTGCACTATAAACCTAGACAGCAGAACAGTGCTAATGCATTAATATATCAGTACATTCTGCGGAACCCCCCCACCCCCCCAGCCAATGCACAATAATCCTGGATAAAGTGAAAACCAAAAACATAGGCGTAGCGTTAACAATGTGCTTATACAGTGTGTGGCCCCACATTAAAAAACTTCAGGCAAACATTGAACACTGCAACACTCACAGCCACTAACTACTCTCCCAACATTAGGCTTTTTAAACAATGTACAGGCCCCAGCATCCTCCAAATTACATAATTCAAACAGCTAAAAATAACTACCGAACAAGCTGTAATACCAGGGATATTTAAACAGTACTATACCCCTCAACAGCAGAGCAGTGTTTGCACTAGCATGCATTAAGATATCAGTACATTCTGCGGAAGTCTCAACTCCCACCTCCAGCCAATGCACAATAATCCTGGATAAAGTGAAAACCAAAAACATAGGCGTAGCATTACCAATGTCCTTATACAGTACATGACCCCCATTAAAATGGCTCTAGTCAAACATTGAACACTGCAACATTCTCACAGGCCCTAACCACACTCCCAAACTTTCAACACATTAACTACAGACAATGAAAAAGTTGCAGTCATTGCATCAGAGAGTAGAACATTGCAGTTATATGCAATAGTAGAGTAACAGGGCTTGCATTAGTATACATTCAAAGCATCTATGCCTTCAGCAGCAACATTCTCACAGCTGCAAACTACCCCCCAACATTAGGCATTTTAAGCAACGTACATGCCCCATTAACCTCCTCTCAGCACAATTCAAACAGCCACAAGAAACTGCAGAACAAGGTGTAACAGCAGGGATAGTGTAAAACAGTACTATAAACCTAGATAGCAGAACAGTGTTTGACAAATGTGTAAAAAAACTCAAAACCTACTGTAAATTCAGTTGACAATCTACCAACAGTTTCAAAAAATAGCAGCTGAAGCCAGTTCTTATCCTGAATACTTAAAAGATCCATTACTGAGCAGTACACATCCCAACCATCTGGAAAATATACATTATACCCTTGCACAAAGGTGGAAACTTGAGAGAACTTAAATTATAGGCCAAGAGCAATTCTTCCCCCACTATGCATTCATTCTCAACCAATAATTTACTTGCCAAATCCCAACACAGCTTCAGGCCTCATGCTGCAACTGCCCTCCTCAGTTATACCAACACCATCAATTTACAAATGATGGTATCTGGCTTTCTCAATTTGTTAAAGGCCTTTGTCAGAGTCTCTCAACAAACTACTAACTACTCTCGCCAACCTTAATCAGATCCCCCTAGCCCTCCACTGACTCCAAAGCTACCCAAAAGGTCATAAACAGCCATAAAATGTTTCCAGTATCTACCCCCCTCTACTTCCACTCACATTAGCAGTCTCACAAGGCTATATCCTTGATCCACTTTAATTTAGTGGATTATCAACCTCAATACCGCCACATCCCTAGTACTCACAATCCAATATGCTGACATTGATACACTTGTGTTACATCTACCATGCAACAGGTCATGTCCCAACCCAGGCTGAAATAAGCTAATCTTCACCACTTACCCCATACGCCTAAGACTATTGACTTAGACAGCAGCATCTCACAAGACTGCCCACCTATCCCTACTCTAGCCCACAAGACTGCCCACCTATCCATGCTCTAGCCAACTACAATATCCTTCTCTGTCCCATTATTTATCTCCCCTCCTTTTCATCTCCCCTATCCCACTATCTCTACCATTTACATATACAGCATAGATACTGCCAAAACAAAATCCGCTTCTCCAAATAACTTATACATTCTCCTAACCAATGGGCAATCAGAATTAAATGTATATTACACTTCACATTCCCTTATGTTGTCCCTCATGCAAACAGATAAACCAAATTATTTTACATATTTCCAGCACATGTGTACTAAAAAAGCATTTCTCCCTGGGCCTCCACTGAAAATGGGTTCTATCCCAGACTATCCAGAAAACAAATGTAAAATAAGTAAAGTAAAACTGGCATAATCACAGCCCCTCACCTCCCATCCTCTTAGCACAAGAGCTCTACATAAAAGCAAATTAAAACTGAGAAAACCAGTCCCCACCTCCCCAATCCTCATAGCACAAGAAAACCACACAAGTTAAAAACTGTTAAAACCACAGCCCCTCACCTCCCATCCTCTTACCACCAGCGCACGAACATAAAACAAAACTGGTACAACCACAACCTGACCCCCTATCCTCTTAGCATAAAAACTCTACACAAAACCAATATAAAACTGGTACAACCACAACCCTCCCATCCTTTTAGCACAAAAACTCTACACAAAACCAAAATAAAAATAATACAACCACAGCCCCAAAATAAAACCACTACAACCCTCAACCCTCTTAGCACAAAAACTGTACACAAAACCAAAATAAAAATAATGCAACCACAGCCCACACTCCCCCAAACCTCTTAGCACAAGAAATATGCACAAAAAACAATCAACCACCCCCACAAAAAATAAAGTTAAAACTAAACTGAAAAACATACCTTTTATGCTTTCTACAGAAGGCTGTTTCCAATTCCCTGCTCCCTCTTCATGACTGAAGGCTCACCTGTTTTGCTTGCCTTCCTCAGACCACTCAGTCCCTTTGAAATTGCCCTTAAAAGGACAGTTTGTCAGACCTTTTGAGAAGTTGCCCTTAGAAGGACAGTTTAAAAAGAGTAGAATCCAAAGACCACGACTGCTGCAAAGGCTTGATCCACCGCTGATCCGTTCCTGTTGTAGTCCGTCCTCACGCTGGTCCAAACCCTGCTCGATCACTGCACTCTGCTGCTGCTAAGGAACACTCCTCTGTTTAAAAACAAGAGAAGTGATCCTTATTAGCTGCATGTGCCTTTTTAAAGGCAGTTTGTGCAGGAAGTGATTTGCAAGGACCAATCAGGTCCTTGCTTCATCACTTCCTACTTTAAAAAAAAAAAAAAAAAAAACCAAGGACTTAGTTTGCAGGCTGCTGCAGCCAATCAGATCCCTTGTTTCAGTGAGCAGACCTGATTGAGTGCAGCTTTCCAGCGAATCAGAAAAAAAAATGGAAACACAGTTTGAATTTTCGCGGTGACGGCAAGGTCCAGGAAGCTAGACTATGTGGATGTCACGAGGAGCCGAGCCGAAGAAGAGTAACACTGGTTGGAGCAACCCATGGCTGCTGAATGGGGGCCCTCATTTGCAAGAAAGTAATCAGGGGCTCCCCGTGGCCACGGGTTTCACGGGTGCCTAACGTCGGCTATGGGTACAGACATACCCATGAGTGTTCCATCTCAAACTTAGCCAAGAATGGAGATGTAGGCAGCAGCAGAGTCTCTACATGGTGCCCTATAGGGGAAAGAATTGTATAGACCAACCACTTTCAGCATCGACTGTGGTGCACAGTATCCTAAAGATAGTAGACCACAGATCACAGACCACATGCCATGACAGGGCTAGCCATTCGACAATGTAAATATTTCTCTTTAGGTGATACAGTTGTGTTGACTAATGATGCCAAATGGGCATGGCTATTTGCCAGTGATAATTGGGTTGAGGAACTGGCCTACTCTGACCTACACTAGAGACCCATGCTAATGGTGGGAGAAATTTATGTGCCCCTACTGACCAGTGTGTGCCCGTCATACAGCTAAACATTCCTGGGTCAACAAGCTATCAGCCAGCTGAATGTTCAGATGCTCAGCTTGGGTTACCTGGGATAGCTCTGTTAAGCTAAAGCTGGATGTAAAAACCAATCAACTTGCCAAAGAATTGCTACACTGACTATAGGTTACCTGATAGGAAGGAGCTTGGAAACAGATGATATGATGATAAGGAGGAGGTTGGACATTTTGTGTACCTGAGAGATTACATAAACTGGCAGTGCAGCAACGCCATTTGCTTGGGATCCAGAGTCAACTACTCAGGAGAAGGACAGGCTAGAACTGGTGTGGGAATTATGGTGACAGAGATGATTCAGAAGGTTTGAGGGATGTCATCAGAATTAGTGACAGACTAATGGCAATCAGAATCCAGCCTAATGATAGGGATGTTTTCATAATATCAGTCTGTGTACCATGGCAGGGTTTTGATAGCGAGGAAAAGAGTGCACTCAGACAGCAGGTTTAGAACCTACTAGATAAAGCAGGGCAATGTGAATTGGTATTAATAATGGGTGACCAGAATACACATATTGGGACAGACAGAACAGAATATGATGACCTCCTGTGTCCACATGGGTGGGGAAACAGGAATAAAGAAGGAGAAGCCATTCTTGACTTCTGTCTGGCAAGTGGCTTGATAGTGGCCAACAAATGGTTCAGAAAGAGAGACAGTCAATAGATCCCAAAATGCATGGCCAACATGCAATTCAGGTAGACTTCCCCCTAGTAAGGAAAGAGCACGGAGGTAGAATCAGTGATTGCAATGTTATCCCCAGTAAAACAATTGACCCACAGCATAAACCACTGGTTGTCACAATCAGCTGCAAGCAGTGATCAGAGAAGGCTCTAATGTCAACAGAAATTAGGCTGGAAAAATGGACATTGACTGAGGAAGCATAACAGTGCAAGGAATTACTCATGGCTCTAGCACTTCAAAAATGAGTTGAAGAGGAATGGCAGCTCCCCAAAACAGCATGTGTGAGGACTACATAACAGATATGAGGCCAAGCCAGGTATGAAATAAGGTACCAAGAAAGCTGGTGGTGGAATGAAGAAGCACAGGAAGTCATCAAAAGAAAGAAATGCTGGAAAAAGTGGGAGATAAATAAAATGATCAGGCTAGCAAGAAATACTGGCTGGCTACAAAGAGTCTAAGAAATGAGTTGCAATAACAAAGAAAATGGCATCAGAAGCACTCCACCAGTTTATGGAAAGTGACTCAGTAGGTGGCACAAATAAAGTATATCAGGTTGCAAGGCAAAGACTGAAAGATAAAGAAGGTAGTCAGACAACCTTGATAAGGGATGCCAGCAACAACTTGCTAAACAGGATATCAAAGGCAGATGGAAAGAGTTCTTCCAGCAGCTTCAGACTGAAGAAAACCCTACTGAAGATGTACTGCCTAGACATAGCCTATGATGAGAAAGAGGAAGAGGACCTTACCCTAGAATAAGTAAAAATGTAAGAATAGCACTAAGGAAAATTAAGTCAGGGAAAGCAGTAGGCTCAGATGAGGTAACTGCAGATACCATAAAGATATTGGGTGACGTGGGAAAACTGACTCCTCAGGGTACTCACAGCAGTATGGAGAGAAAGGCATATCCCAAATGATATAAGCATACTACTGTCATTGTTCAAGACCAAAGGGAATACTCATAACTGTGCGCAGTACAGCAGTATCAAATCCCTGTAATGAAAGTTCTTGAGAGGGTGAATGATAAATGAACACACAGAGTAGTAGAAAGGAAGATGGGAGCTGAGTATTTTGGATTCAGATCAGGATACAGTACACCTGATCCAATGTTTGCAGTGAGACAGATACTTAAAATGAAGCTACATATGAGGAAAGAGTCCAACCGGGCATTCCTAGACTTGGAGAAATCATATGACAAGGTCCCAAGAAAGCTGATTTGGGCAGTCCTATGGTGGTTTGAAATTCCAGAAACACTGATAGAATTAGTGCAAGCTATGTACAACAACCCAATAACTCAAGTATAAACAGTGTTCAGTTTCAGAGAGGCATTCCCAGTGGGAGTGGGTGTACATCAGTGTTCATCTGATCTCAATCTGTTCTGCAACCCCTACTTTTGCACAAATAAAATTAACCCATGATGCCTTCTCCTCCACAGAACAATGGATGCTAGAAAACCATCTAGCACTAAATGCTACTAAAACTAAATTAACGTTATTTCCCCCTCTAAAAGTATTACCCTAGACAAAAACTCTTTCTCTATTACCAGCAAAAATAACACTCCTCTTGAAACAGTCTCCACTGCCAAACTATTAGGAAACCTCATTGGTGACCAACTAAAATTTGATAGCCATCTCCAGGTAAACACCAAAAAAACCTCACAAGAAACTAGGCATGCTTTATCACCTCTGCCATTAAATCTCTCTCTCCACTAGACTCATTCTTGCTAAAACGTACCTCATCCCTTCCCTCCTATATGGTGCCTCTATCTTTACCATTCTGCAATTCTCCCTCAAATCAAAACTCTCCTCCTGTTACTATAAAATTTCAAAATTTGCAACTGGCCACGGATCCAATACCCATCATTGCATCTCCCTGCACCAACTGAACTGGCTTGAACTGCCAAATTATCTTACCTATATGCAACTTATCCAAGCACACAAACTTATTTTTAAGCCCTATCTCTGCCCCTCCCTTGCCTCTACCTTCAAAATACATCTTCCTAACAGATGTCTGTGATCCAACCTCCAAAATCTAATCAAACTACACAAACCTACCCGACCTCCTGGCAAACATCTTCTTTCCTTCTGCTTAGAACGCCATTGGAATTCTCTCCCACCTCTTATCCGTACCACTAACAGTCTCTCTATCTTTAAAACTCTTCTTCCCTCACACCTAATCTCACAATGAGAATGCTCCAGCTCTCATCCTACATAACATCCCTACTTCAATTTCTCCCTGTATCAAACACATCTGCCAATAGCCTCTTTTAGCCTATAATTTCCTGAAGGAACTGGCACTCTTTTATACTTCCTTAAATTTGTTTATAATGGGGTTTTTCATGCATTTGCTCCATCAAATACCAATTTATTGCAACTATTGTTAACATTGTGATTTTTTTTCTAATGTCTCATTAAGTATTTTGTAACTTAGAAATTTTGTAACTGTTATTTTGTTATTCTGCAATTCTATTATTTACTATTATTTACTGTTTGTATTTCTGGAGGAGAGTATACAGAGAAAGAGGTTGGCGAAGAAGAAGTGGGATTGTCAAAGAAATAAAGAAAATAGACAAGAGTATAAGGAGATGAGGTGCATGGCAAAGAGAGAGGTGGTGAAGGCTAAGGATAAGGTGTATGAAGAGTTGTATAAAAGGTTAGACACTAAGGAGGGAGAAAAGGACCTGTACCGATTGGCTAGACAGAGGGACCGAGCTAGTAAAGATGTGCAGCAGGTAAGGGTGATAAAGGATAATGAGGGAAATGTATTCACAAGCGAGGAGAGTGTGTTGAGCAGATGGAAAGAGTACTTTGAGGGGTTGATGAATGAAGAGAATGAGAGGGAGAGAAGGTTGGATGATGTGCAGATAGTGAATCATGAAGTGCAGTAGATTAGCAAGGAGGAAGTAAGGATATCTATGAAGAGGATGAAGAACGGAAAGGCTGTTGGTCCAGATGACATACCTGTGGAAGCATGGAGGTGTTTAGGGGAAATGGCAGTGGAGTTTTTAACTAGATTGTTTAATGAAATCTTGGAAAGTGAGAGGATGCCCGAAGAATGGAGAAAAAGTATTTTGGCACCGATTTCTTAAGAATACGGGTGTTGTGCAGAGCTGTAGTAACTACAAAGGGATTAAACTGATCAGTCACAGCATGAAGTTATGGGAGATGGTAGTGGAAGCTAGGTTAAGAAGGGAGGTGATGATTAGTGATCAGCAGTATGGTTTCATGCCAGGAAAGAGCACTACAGATGCAATGTTTGCTCTGAGAGTGTTGATGGAGAAGTACAGAGAAGGTCAGAAGGAGTTGCATTGTGTCTTTGTGGACTTAAAGAAAGCATATGACAGGGTGCCTAGACAGAAATTGTGGCATTGTATGAGGAAGTCGGGAGTGTCAGAGAAGTATGTAAGAGTGGTACAGGATATGTACGAGGGTAGTGTGACAGCGGTGAGGTCTGCTGTGGGAGTGACGGATGTGTTTAAGGTGGAGGTGAGATTACATCAAGGATCAGCTCTGAGCCCTTTCTTATTTGCAATGGTGATGGACAGGTTGATGGATGAGATCAGACAGGAGTCCCCATGGTCTATGATGTTTGCAGATGACATTGTTATCTGTAGTGAGAGTAGGGAACAAGTGGAGTGGACCCTGGAGAGGTGGAGATATGCTCTAGAGAGAAGAGGAATGAAGGTCAGCAGGACTAAGACAGAATATATGTGTGTGAGTGAGAGGGAGGATAGAGGAATGGTGAGGATGCAGGGAGTAGAGGTGGCAAAGGTGGATGAGTTTAAGTACTTGGGATCAACAGTTCAGAGTAATGGTGAGTGTAGAAGAGAGGTGAAGAAGAGAGTACAGGCAGGATGGAATGGGTGGAGAAGAGTGTCAGGAGTGATTTGTGACAGACGAGTACCAGTAAGAGTGAAAGGGAAGGTCTACAAGAGGGTAGTGAGACCAGCTATGTTATATGGGTTGGAGACAGTGGCACTTGACAAAAAGACAGGAGTCAGAGCTTGCGTGGCAGAGTTGAAGATGTTAGGATTTGCACTGGGTGTGACAAGGATGGACAGGATTATGAATAAGTATATTAGAGGGTCAGCCCAGGTTGGAAGGTTTGGAGACAAAGCCAGAGAGGCAAGATTACATTGGTTTGGACATGTGCTGAGGAGGGATGCAGAGTATATTGGGAAAAAGATGCTAAGGATGAAGCTGGCAGGTAACAGGAAAAAAGAAAGGCCTAAGATAAGGTTTATGGATGTGGTGAGAGAGGACATGCAAGTGGATGGTGTGACAGAGCAAGATGCAGAGGACAGGAAGAAATGGAAACAGTTGATCTGCTGTGGCAACTGCTAACAGGAGCAGCCGAACAAAGAAGAATTTCTGGAGCTTTTCTCCCGAGGACACCATTGAAAATAGGCTCCTCATTGCTCAATGGACCACCCTGGTAAACAAACTGCAAATAAATAAATCTCTGAGCCAACTTCTGTTCACAATGATGATGGACTGCATTAGCAAACAAGACAGAGAGGAAATGTTGATAAAGATGCTATATGCAGGCAATGTGGCATTATAGAAAGACTCTGAGCAAGAACTTCAGCAAAAGATAGGGAAATGGAATGCAAAACTGAAGGCACATGGGATGACATTGAGTACAGATAAGACAATTGTCATGGCATCAAATGGGGGAATCAGAAGAAGCTGAGAATTTAGATAGAAATAGGAGATTGACCTAATGGACAAGTTGTTTAACTTACAGACACAAGGTGCAGGGTTTGATTCCCCATGGGATAACTGGGTAGGCTTAAAATGGTCTGAAGGGGAAGGTAGCCTAGTACTAACCTATGAACCCATGAACCTATATAATAGTGGGACTGGTTAGCAACTTCAAGTATCTGGGAGGTGAAATTGAGTAAAAGGGAAGTCTGAATGAGAAGGTCAAAGCTAGAATTAGAGGGGCTGCAGCCAACTGGTACAGAGTGTCAGGGGTAGTGTATGACAAAAGAATGCCTAAAAAGCTGAAAAGTCAGGTGTACAAAACAATGATGAGACTGGTACTAGTGTATGATACAGAAACCTGAACAGTAAAGGCAGAATAGTTGAGGAAGCTAGTGTATGAGAATGGTGGTAGAATGCACACTGTGGGACAGATGAAAAATAAGGGCATAAAAGCAGAATCCATGGTATCTCCAATTGCAAAAAAAGTCAAAGAGAACAGATTATGGTGGTTCTGGCAAGTGTGTTGAAAAGCAGAAAACAATCTGGTGAAGAAGATTTCGGACAGGTCAGAAGACAGCAAGAGGAAACCAGGACATTCAGCAAAGGGGTAGGTTGATGGATCGTGTGAGAGAAGACCTGCAACAGGCAGGCAAGAGTGTCAAAGAAGGTTGGGGAGTAGCATTGAACAGAGAGAGATGGCAGCAGTTGACATAATATTCTGACCCCATGTAGAAAATGTGAAAAAAGGCTTGATGATGATGATGATGATGATGGTACTGACATAGTATTAATGAATCAATAATTGTTGGCATCCACCTTTCAAAAGATTACCTTTTAGCCACAGCTACCAAATTATTATATTATGGTTATCTTGTTTTCAGATTAGATAGTAATTGTATTTTTGTGGTGCTGAATAGCTTCATCTTGTAGAAATATTACTGTAAAGATAGCAAGGGGGTTCTGACACTAGAATGCTATCATCAGCCTCTCCTGAAAAATATTGACTCTATCTGTGCATTTGAAAATAGTTTTGGCTAAGTCATTGCACTCAAAGATATTGGGATGCAATGCAATCCAACTCTTATTTTATAGATAGTATAGCATCTCTAACTTAGGATTCCTCAACATCTAATCCCAACCCTGTCCAGCAGCCACATATCACCACATCCACCTTCAGTTTCAAAGCTGTACCCACATCCCATATAAAACTACTTTTAAACAAACTTAAACTGTGCTCTTTTTCAGCTGTTTACCTTCCAAGTGAGTACCTAAAAATAGCAGCCAATAGCATTGGCTATCCTGTCTCAGTCCTCATAAATAGGCCAATCCTGGAATCCTGCATTCCCCTCTCTCTGGAAAAAGTCACATATTCAACAGATATGAATATGTTTAGACCTAGAGCAATCATATCTTCTCTCAACAAAATACTTTAAAACATGTATTCAAAAACAATTGCTAGACTATCTCCTGCAGGAATAACTTCTATCCCCTACACAACATGGCTTCCATCCTTCCTATAGTACTAGCACTGCCCTTCTAACCTATTTATATGCTATCAATAAAACTAGAGATAATGACAAACTAGTCTCTTCCTTATTTCTAGACTTGTATAAAGCCTTCAACACAGTTTGTCACAGCAAACTTCTACTTCAAATATCCTCACTAGGTCTCTATCATCCCACCCTTCTGTGGTTCAAAAGTTACCTGCCCAATAGGTATCAGTCAGTAAAATGGCACTCAACACTCTGCCCTTACCTCCCAGACATTACCAGTGTACCACAAGGCCCTGTCCTTAGTCCCCTCCTCTTTAACATTTTCTTCAACACTCTCTATACTATCCCACAACAGGCCACCTTAATACAATACACAGATGATTCCACATCTGATAACATAGTACCCCTCCAATAAATTACTCAGGAAGCTTTAACAGCCACATGAGCATGGCTTTGTAACTCACAATGCATGAGCAACCCCAAAAGACCAAACTGCTACTTTTTCCCCCCCAAATCTTTCTCTCATGAAAAAGCAAAATTTAAAGTCCTCTCTCTTGATAATGCAACCATTGAAGTTACTTCTCATAGAAAGCTAGTAGAGGTGATAGTGGATGGTAATCTTACACTCAACCTCCATATACAAAAATGCATAAGAAAAAAAATCATGAAAAACTAGGGATGCTTTACAGAGCCAAAAACTTTGCCACTGATGCAACTAAAACCACCCTTGCCAATGCTTATCTCCTCCCCATTCTTCTTTATGGTGCCCCCATCCTTACTAACCTCCAGGCTTAACATGATATGTATAACACATAGCAATCAGATGCAAAAATCATATCATATATAAAAGGGGAACAACTTTTTGGGGGTCTCAGATAAAGCATCATGTGAATGCACATGGCCACATCATAACTAGGAACATCATTAAACTGGCAAGCATAACACAGGAATACAAGCTGGCCGATGTCTTGTACCCAGTGAGAGACACACATCCATCATAAAGATATGGTCAAAGAATTCTACAGTGCAGCATAGTTGTAGTTACTAACATGTATGATGTTGAGTAACTACGGTGTTGAAATGCCAGCAATTGTACAGCAGTGATGCCATCAGCAGTTACGTATGCATGACCCCATACACCCATAAAAAATCTTCATGCTGAATGTTACAACATATAACTATATGATACAGCCATGATGGATAACATAGCACACAAGTAACATTGAATGGGAGGTATACATGGCGGGAAACATAACATATGCATCTGCAGTCACATGAAAGGCATATGAAACAGTGATGTATAAATAAAGTTGTAGTGGAAATCAAGGCCAGCTATGACAGGCAGCATCAAGGAGGTGTGTGTATCACCCTTTGTGTAGACATATAATGCATCAAATGACCATAGCCAATATATGTTCTGTCGCACACCAATAAAAACATTACCCAGAAAAATAACACAATGCAGTAGTAATGAAAGGTTGTAAAATGCAAGTGTAGGGTGCAGGCATACAGCGTGCACCATTCCACAGATCCCACAGATCCACTGCCATGTTAGGGACACACAGGGAGGCAGTAAACAACAATACAAACAAATGTACCATGCAGGAAAATGATGCCAGTTTTCTGCATCCTTACCACAACAAATAGCATATGTGGAGTGCTCTGGCACTGAACACAGACACACTAACCAGTACAGCCCACAGGGTGGTTTGCATATGGTATAATCACAATAATACCACACTGTGCTCACAACATTCGCAGAGACTAATGTAATGCAAAGGCTATGTCCAAACTGCAGTGTGCCACACTAAACCTATTCCACAGTGAAGTCAATGGTACCATAGGAGCAGATGCATGCATGTCTGGGATGGGAAAGTGTCATTGCACTGAATGTTGAAGATGCAAAGACAACAGGTCTGTATTATCATAATGTGGACTCTTCCTCAAAGATTTATTGCCAGTCATTTCAATGACATTGCAGTATTTTGTCACATCAGCTAGTAAGGAGATACACGTCCCTTCATACACCATCTACTCAGGAGTGAAGAGATTATAAACTTACTTCATGTACTTGGGTTGCATTCCATGTGCCAAACCCATTCCTTAGGAGAACAACTGTCTGATATATAGACTCAACATGTGCAAGCAGATGCCACAGGTATAACTACACATTGATGGAACCTGTGTGTTGGCACTGAAGAACATGTCATGGGGATCTATATTCCCTCATCAGCATCACTCTGCAGGACAACAGCTCACAGATATGTTGCAATAAGACTGCCCTCTTGGTATAGTTTAATCCCATGTGCAACCCCTTACATAGCAGCTCCAACAGACATACCCCTATACAACCTGTAAGATCATACCATCTCATCAGAAATAAACTATATTGCTCACCTTTTCAGGCACAATGCCACACCCACACAGTAACAATCAAACAGTGGAGTGTTGCTCCCTACTGCAGAATCACATGCCTCTTACCTATTGACTTGATATATGGAAGGAGTTCATATGCCTTTCATAGGGATCATTGTAAGACTTTGTATGAATTCCAACAAAATGTGACACATTTGCTCACACTAACCCATTCTGTCCTCTGCTCTCCTGTAGCATATATATAATATGTTCTTATATTTCTGTCTGGTTTGTGTGTTTGCCAGGTGTTTAAATGACATATGTATGTAGGTTTGGTGACAAGCTGGACCATTGTGGTGTCACATGTTTTAATGAGCAATGATATATATATATGTATATATATATATATATATATATATATATATATATATATATATATAAACGGCATATTTTAGATAACTGATTTTTCCTGATGTGTTTGGTTTGCTTGCTCTGACTTGACTTTGATATTGCTTTGATGCAAACCACATTACTCTGTATATGCAAAATAATTGGGTATTATGGAGCTACAGAAGGCAGTGTTGTACATAATGCAACAAATTACTATAAAGGCAATAAGGCTGGACATGTTACATACGAACATATGCAGTATATGTTTATACAAATCTGTGTGACGGGTGTATTTACAGTGGTACTGTGCTTCATATGCAGTAGATACAATAAGGTGTAACTTATTTGACTATTATTGGTCAAGTACACTTCAGTATCACCCATATGTGCTGTGCAGACCTGTGTATACCACGCTGTTTAGTACATCCTGTTGGCAAAGTGCATTTCTTTTGCATATGTGTAAACTACTTCCTTGTAATGCCAGCAGATTGTGTATGTGTGACCAATATCTCTGCATTATGATTTCTTCTCATATATACAGTCATGGGACACCACACAACATATGATATGCAGTGTGACATATGCATTCCTAATATTACAGTTATTATAGCAATATAACATCTTTGTATATCTTGTATATGCCATACACAATGCTGATATGTTAGTGTGAGGGTAGGGATTGCGATGAATTGTGCAATATACATCTTTATATCAGTATTTCTCAGAAATGCAATGTATTACATACATGTAGCCATATGCAGCATTGCGTTCTTTTTATATGCACTCTTCTTGTAACCAACTGTACCATGGACTCCATATTGTGAACCACATTAATTAACATTGTGTAATGTACAATAACCAGATGTCATGCATCTTTACAGGTCAGTCAACAAATGACAGCCTAGCAGTTCAATACCACCATGGGCAATTCAGACAAGCATCTAGGATCATTAAGACTGACAGTGGTAAATCAAAGTATTATGCTGGAAGGTGTGAATTTATTCTGAGCCAGTTGTACAGAAGGATATAAAGAACTTCCCAGAAGAGATGAACTGAGTGCATAAAAATGTCTTCTAGGAAGATTTGCAATCTATATTTATTGAGATGGTTAGTGAAATGAGAGAAGTGAGGAAGGAGGCATTTAATATTGGATGGAGGACCCATGGGTACCCAGGTAGGACCAACCAGGAAGGTCTTGCATCTCCATAAGTATTCCTGTTGTGCTCCTATTTCCATTTACCTTAAGCAAGCAATTGTGTCTGAATTAGACAATTGGTACATTACAGAACTGAGCAACATTCCACATGCATAAATTGTGGCTGAAAACTTCAGACAACTCATCCATCATCTTCATCATGGCAGTCATGTGCTACAATGTTGTGTTTGCACATCCATCATACATTTCCCAGGCTGTGTCCAATGCCTTATTACCATATTGCCTTCATCTGCCTTTACTCGTCCCAGTATTCTGCTGATCATTACTAAGTACAGTAAGGACTGATGCTCACACATGATGGACAAATGATAGAACTGTGAGATGTCTACAGTGGTCATGTACCTTTGGTGCTGTACTGGCACACACCCACCATGGTTGTGGCTCCTTCCAGACTTGAATCAATCCATTGGCAGGTATAATGAGCTACAATGTTGGCTTGGACGTTTGTTACCTGGATGGGTTCACAGCATGACTGCTACACTTTTGTCTGACTCTGCCATTGTGCCAACAGTCATAGACTTCAGTATCCCTGTATCAGGGACCCGACTATCTTTCTATATAACACCATTTTGAAGCCTCAACCTGCTGTAGAATCCCTGCATGTTTCTTCCTTTTTTGTCAGCATCAAGGGATTGATAGGACCCAGCCTACTCTCAGAGGGTTGACACATTTTCACCTCTAAACAGTCCCCTTACTCTTGAGCAGTATATAAGGGGCAATAGTGTACATGTTATATGTGCTATATTGCCAGGTCTCTGATCCCATTTAGATACCTGCACTGGCTGGTGAGCATTATGTCTCACTCATATGTACTGGAGTGGAAGCTGTCCTGCATTATATAATAGCTTTCATCTTTGGTATCTGACCACAGACAAGTCCCCATAACAACTCCTTGCCATCATGTCTGTGTTTGGTGCTGCACATTCCATACATAGTCTGCCTTCTCCTTGAAAACAATATTGGGAGCATGTGACACTTGTCTTACTCCATTTTGATCTAGCATTATACACCCAGTTAAGTCAAATGCCATGGCAAACCTTTTTGTCACCATCACCATAATTACACAACTGCTTAAGTTGTGGTCTGTGTAAATTAGCACTTCATGCGTGCTATGTCATAATGATAAGGTACTGCTGTAAAGAAATCTTTTTCCATGCCATATGTTTATCAATACAATTGGGATGTTTAAGTACTGTGTGCATCCTAGAGGTGCATCTATGAATTTATTAATTTGTGAATGCAGCATTTTCTGTATAGTAGTTTTATTTAGATATTCTGCAGTATTTATATGGCACATTTGGTGATTTTTTTGCTACAAAAGTATCTGTATTTTTAATATGTATTATTTCTAATATATTTTTACACTCCATTTTGTACTGAATGTGTACACATAATTCATGTATATGTTAAGAAAATCCCAACTCTGTACAGTACATCTGCTTTCACTGTTGTTCACATTGTATTGTCTTCTTTTTCTTACTGATGTTAGACTACATATTTGTTTATCTTTGTTTATTTATTTATTTATTTGATATCTGTTAACTGGGTTAGTCCGACTGGGCAGAAGCCTTTTTCAGAGGAGACCCGAGGAAAAAGCTCCAATAGTAAATGAAACAAACAGTAAAATAACAAGGTCAATAATTACAATGCAAAAATGCAAGACGAACAGTAATGGTGACAAGATTAGTAGATATAAGTGAGACAAGAATAATATAGCAGCTAATAAACAACTAACGTGGTATACTTTCACAGCAGAAAAGGAGTTAATGTATCAAACTAAAGCATGGAGAATATAAAAATATAATAATAAAAGTAAACTATGGTAAAAATAAGTACATAAGTTACATATGCACATTATTGCCTTATAGTACAACATCCTGCAGACACACATATGATAATGACACTTATTAGCATTACAGCAAAATGTGTTGTGTGCCCTCACCATGTGGCACAATCCATATTGTCCCACTCCCCTTCAATAAACACATCACACCGAATGACATTTGATGACCTTTGTTAAACTTCCATAAACATAACTGTTAACCAATATTTATTAATTACAACCAGCACATGATATAGACAAGGATAACATCCAGGTAACCATAAAAACAGGACAGCGTGAACCCGCTCATCCTGACCAGTAAGCAGCATCCATACCTCTACTTGCTTACTTATGAAGCAACGCACCACCACTTACTTCAGTTACCATTTATTGAATTATACTCCCAACCAAATAAGCAGTTTACCTTCGCTAGCTTATTTTACTTATCATGCAGCGGCCAGCTGCTCACTTTCCTTTCCCAAATCATTGAACTGAACATCCAACACCAGAGGGGGAAGAGAAGAGGGCAAGCCTGCCCCTCTTCTCCACCCTAGCCAAACTTAAAATAACCACAATCCCTGCTATTAAAAAGGGGAGGGAGGGCAGGTAGCAAGTTCACGCCAAAAATGTGATTCCTTCACCAGTTACACTTGCCTATAACCCTTTAAGCCCCCCCTACCCTTATCTCATTTCCTCCCAATCATCCCTCATTCCCATTTAACCCTATCCTCCCTCCATCCTCTTAATTCCTGCTACTATATTTATCTAGCCCCACTTGAAGATACCCCTGGACAAATCGGTCTGTTACCAATCCTCATTTGCCATACAAGTCTTTTTCAACTTCATCATCATATTTCATGTTTCCATCACAAGAAAATATGTGCTATCTCTGTCTTAGCCTTCATTTATGAGTATTGCCTGTTGGCTCAGTCATGTCTATCAAAAAGTCATCGGACCAGTATACTCATCATGTTATAAACAAGCACAAAACTCAACAATTATTTCCAAATATTTTGTACTCTTATCTAAACCCATATAATGAGTATGTACAATGCATCTTAGTTCATACTAAGACATAGTCTACATGCATGCACATGCTCACGCGTGCACACACACACACACACACACACACACACACACACACACACACACACACACACACACACACACACACACACTATGATTCTAAAACAGTCATGCAGCATAGGAGATGAGTTTCTATAGTGTTGAAATAGAGCATACATCATTATAAAGATAAATAGCTCTCCAAGGGGTCTGCCTATCTGGTTAACAAATGGCTGTTATTATTGAATCTTAACATCCTTAAAAAAGCACAAGTCTGTAAATCATAAGTGAATCCTGAAGTCTTGGGTAGACTGCAATTTTATTTCATATGTATCTATGTGTGTGTGTGTGTGTGTGTGTGTGTGTGTGTGTGTGTGTGTGTGTGTGTGTGTGTGTGTGTGTGTGTGTGTGTGTGTGTGCATGCCTGTGGGGGTATGTGTATTATATACATATTTAATATACGTAGCATGCACACACATGCACACCACACAGCACATACATATTTATAAAATGGTGTAGAAATCAAGAAGCATAACAATACAGCATGAGGACAACTGTATATAAAAAATAGGATTCCACAATGGAATAAACAGATGCATATTAAATAAAATTCATTCCAATACACAATTGTGAAACAGTAAACTTTGTAGGGTGAGCAGTGTTTTGAGTACCTACCCCTAGGATTTGGGAAATAAGAGAGAAGAAATGGGGAAAGGATGAAGCAGTATACACACAGCTACATGGGTTAGGGATGTCTGAGGGATGGGCAATTTTGTGTACTGATGTGCCATTTTTGGGAGAAATGGAGGGGTGGGTAGATATAAGAATAAAACATAGTGCGAGGTATGGTGAGGAACACATTAGACAGATGCCAAAAAGATAACATTCACAAGGACAACAAAATGAAAGGAAGGGCTTACAAGGAAGGGACAAACATAAATATAATATACACAGATATTAGAAGGGTTAAGCATAACAGAAAACATGAACACAACAGAGGGTAGAGCAAGGAATTTGCCTGCACATTTTGGGTAGAAACTACTGTTGTGTATATAACAGTATGGTATATATTGATGCTATGAGAACACTACCAGAATTGGGCATGCAAGGTGGTATGTTGTATCTCTATCATACATGATTGCTCCATGTGGGAGATAGGAAAGTAATCTAAGTGATCATATAAAACATAACACACAGGAAGGCAACATTAAAGCTGATGAAAGTGCAGGATGAATGGGATAGATGCCCCTGGCTTAAGCTGTCAGAGAGAGAGGAACAGGGTTGATCATTCTCTGCCACCTGTGTTGATAATCATTTAATAGTATAGATGAGAGTTGGTCAGAGTTTGTGTGTTAGGAGCTGTAGCAGGTAGTTAATACAACTCTCCTTTCTGAAATGTAGCAAAACGTGTTTGACACAGTTTAACAAAGAACTCTTATGCAGGTATTTTTTGTTTGGTTTGTATTAAGGAGGTATTATAGTTCCTTGCTACAATTTAGCTGTTTGATCCCCTAAAAAGGTATTTATGTATATATGTATGCAAAATAACTATCTTTACTTATGAATATATTTTTAGGGGTCCTCAACTCTTAGAAGTTGTATAGTGGACTTTTTTTTTTTTAGTTAGTTAGTTGTTTCACTAGTTTGGTATTTTTGGTCCTCAACTTGAAACAGCTGAGGCACCACATGTGGGCATTGCTCAGGGTGCCAACTGAACTTGCTACAGCTCTGGGCTAACTTTTGGTAAACCAGTTTCTCATACTTCTAACTCCAGTGGTGTACCAAATGGAAGTAGTTTTTTTTTTTTTTGGGCGGGGCTTAAAGCCCATCAAGGCTTGAGAAGATAACCAAGATTAACCCAAATGGGACAGACCAGTGGGGAGCAGTGTATAGATCAAAATCCAGAAATGAATTTCATGGATGCAAGAACAGACTGGAATCAAGCCCCATTGAATTTGTCAATCAGAATTTTCAGGACAAAGAAAGAGGGAGAGATAGTGAATGTGAGAAAAACATTCTGTTCATCCATCAACCTAGCTGAGACATCTCATAGCCCACGAGTCACTGATTTTTAATCTCACTGAAGAAATATTTATTCATCAACAATGTAAACTTTTGACTTATGCACTTACAGTACTTATATTCCTAGCAGCAAAGCTGATGTTGTAAGAATACTTTAAATCTGAGACGTTTTGCTAGGAAATTAAACTTGAGCTTTTTGTTACATAATGTGCAAATCAGGAAAAATATTTTAAGGCGACCATTGGTTTTTAACCTCCCTTTGAACCATGCTTGGCAGACAGTTGTCAGTTTGTGCCAAAAGGACATTATTTCCATTCTAAACCACTGACCTGGTCAAAGGTATTTTAAATTAACAAAAGAAGAAAGAACAGTATTGGAATTTATAATAAACAAATCACAGTTATGATTTATGAAAGCTGATAAAAGTGGGGGGTTGGTCATTAAGTCCATTGAAAGGTATGTGCAACAAACTGAAAATATGCTTAGCAATGAATAGGACTATAATGTTGCATCTCTATATGACATTAATCATAAATAGAGGATTATTCATAATGTGTTAGAGGACCTGTTGTTGGACAATTGTTTTAATGAAAGGTTGTTTGATATTCTTTATTCCCAGCATCCTAAGAGTGGGGAGTTATTTGGCATTCCCAAGATGCACAAGAATATGTCTTGTCCACCTTTTAGGTATGTAGTGTCAGCTACTGGGAGTGCCATTGGAGGCATTTCCTTATATTTGGACTATATATTTAACCCTTTTGTCCAAGGTCAACCCTCCCACCTGAAAGTTTCTTGGGATTTTCTCAACAAGTTAAAGGAATTTACATTCCAACAAGAGTACATTGTTATGTGAGTGTCAGTGGTGCAACAGGTAGCATACTCATCTTTGGTGCACATGGGCATGAGTTCTGTTCTCACACCAGGTAGATTGCTTTCTGATGCTGTAGTGCAGCATAACTGGAGTGTTGTCCTTTGGAGGAGATGTTAAATCCCTTCTGTTTGAGCTGGTGGTATACCAGGTGGATGTAAATATCCCCACGTGTCAAAAAGAGTAGACAAAGTACCCTGATGCCTTGGCCAAATTTCCCCTAGTATTATAAATGTTACCTTGTGTCTCCCCAGGAAAAAAAAGTTACTAGTCTAGCAGGACTATCACTGTCAACAAAGGATGAATATATGTTCGTTGTTGATATTATTTCTTTATGTATATGTATTCCACAAAAGGATAGTGTAGAGAATCTCAGAGATTTTTCTGATTAACTATAAAAATAAGATAACTTGAGATGTTAATATTTTATGTCACCTTATGGAACTGGTACTGGATACTAATTTCTTTTTATTTAACAGATATTACCAGCAGGTGAGGGTGCAGCCCGAGGTGCAGCAGTGGCATCTGCATTTGCAAATTTAGTCTGCAGATGGTGGGAATGTACTATAATGAATACAGTTCCATTATATGACCATGGATTTGTTTATAAAAGATTTATGAATGACAGGTATTGTTTATTTGGGATGGTTTATGTGATAAATATAGAGTATTCATCAAACAGTTAAATAGCAATAAAACATTTCTGAAATTTAACTTGGGATATGTTGCCCAACCAGAGAATTATTCTGATGTCACTATTTATTTAAATCTTAATGAGAAATGTTTTGAAAATACTGTTTATAGGAAATATGCATTAGGTAATATTTATTTATACTACAGTAGTTGCCAGCCCATTTTTCCGAAAAAGAATATTTGCTGGGGTCAAATGATTTGGATGTCCTGGCTTGTCTCCTAGAATGAAGTATTCTTCTAAGAAATTCAAATTATTATTAACACGTTAATTGAGAGAGAATATAAAAATTAATTTGTCAAGGACACAGCAATGGAAGTTATATCTAAACACAGCCCTTAAGTTGTCTCCAATTTTAAAACAAGGGTTTGTAGAAGGTCTGTGTCTGGCTGAAAAAAATAATAATATTCGATGTGAAAGCTGATTCTTGTACCATTGAAGAGTTCTTGGCAGACAAATGGAATGTCCTCTTAAAAAAATGATGAAATTGCCTACATCGTAGGTCATAAAAACAAGTTTGGTTACAATAATTCTTGCAACTTAAAGTATATTTTGCGAAATGATAGTACTTTAATTAGGAAACCTTATACTACAAATAAATAAAATTAATTTTGCAACTGTAATGTCTGCAGATTTATTTATGAAGGGTCATTTATCATTTTGGAACTCATGGAACTAACTTTTTTAACTGTATATCCTGAGGATTTGTTTATATTGCTGTATGTTCATTATGCCTTGCGTTTTAAGTGGGATGACAACTCAAACTCTGTTTGAGCAAATTAAAGAACATATGTATGACATAAAAAAGAAATATGAACAATGCATTACTTGAGCATGTTATTTACTGAACAGATTGTAATTTTTTTTTTTTTGTTCTTGATTGAGAATGTCTGGATATGATGGGAGGTGATTTTAAGCTTTGGCTAGAGATAAAGGAAACTAACTGGCAATTATGCCTTCATGCAGACAAATTTCCTGGACTACATGAGTCCAGAAGTATTAAATGTTTTCTAAAAAGAAAAAGGCTAATTCAATTGAAAAATTAAATTATGTTACCCATTTATTCATTTATATATGTGTTTTAACTTTTTAGATTGATGTTTATGTGCATGTTATTCATATTTTAAGTACTGTCTCTTTAACAATGCAAGCTGTGGTCATATGATATTACTAGTCAAATGCTTTCACTGGTCATGTGATTTGCAATGTTATTTAATGGTTGTGGTGTGTTTGGTATGCCTTTTAGTGAAGTCATGGTTTATACCCCAGACAAAAGTGCAAAATTAAAGTTTGGATTACATAACTGAAGTCTGTGAGTGTTTTTTTTTTGTTTTGTTTTTGTTTTTGCTCTGTTTTGTCTGATTTAACACCATTGTTGAGTGTGTGTTTGTTTTTATGTATTTTGTTATTTTTTCTTTTTGGTACTCAGCTTCAAATAGTTGGGGCACCAAATGTGTGTATTCTCTAGGGTGTCATCTGAACTTATTAAAGCTCTAGGCAGCACATAGTGCAATAAAACATAAATAATAGTTTGAAAGCCATCTCTATATATTTATAATACTTTACATATGCACACTTGTAGGTGGGTGCTGCAGAGGGAAATCAAACCCAGCAGTAGACAATGGATGCCAGATGGTATATAACTGCAGCCTGTGGTGGTTACAGGTTTAGCTATATGCCTTACAACTTCTGTGCACACTTAGTACATGAGGGAAGGAAGTGTGCAGTGGACTGATCTTACTGGTCTTCCATCACTTCTGCAAGGGCACTACTAGCAAACAGCCTTGCCATTATGTCTTGATCATGGCTGGTGGTTTCCCCAGTCTACATACAGAAAGTGAACCACCCCATGTGCTCACCAAGCATCCACAGTCATCCCTCACCCCGTCCTAGGAGAGGTGAATGGTTCATATCCCCCTTCATTACTCTCTCTCTCCTTGCCTATCTCCTTCAGTGCTGGGTCTACTAATTTAACCCTAGTACTTAGATCACAGTCAGAGCTATATCTGTCTGCACCACAGAGCATGGCAAAAATGATAACACTTGCAACATAGACAAGCTACAGGAATACCAACAACACTATATATTGTTAATGTAACATGGCACACAGAAAGGTACATAGCTCTGTGAAGCATGACCCAGTTGGTGAATTACACAAGCAGCTCGGCAATGTATGGCATACAAACCAAGTCTACATTACTAGACACATGACAACATCTACATAATATGTATGCTTGGAGACAATATGCATAGTAATCACACTGTCCAGTTTGCACATGTCCTATAGTACATTCATACCACCAGGGAGTGCCCTTATATGTGCACACTTGTGCATGTACTCCATGCTTGCCCTAGCTGCAGACATTCCCAACAAAGTGTATACATGAGACCGGTAATATGGCCACTGTTATATTAACAGTCCATTGAATAAAACATATCAGCAGAGTATCCCCTACATGTGGGATGATATATTTTTGAAAGTACACAGTATGTAGTCCACATACTGCTTTGCATTTGTTTTGGGTTTTTTTGTTATTGACATATGTATTTATTTTATTTTATTCATTTTTAACTGGATAAGCACACCAGACACAATGTTCCCTATTCAGGGGCAATGCAGGATGCTTCCTGGTTAAGTGAGTTGCTCAGAGTTACACAGTAGACAAAGGGAGGTGGAAGGAATGAATCCTTTGGTTACAGACAACAACTCATTTGCACTTTACAACTTTTATCCTCTGTGTAGACTGCCAGATATATGTATGGTAATGATCAGAAAACAGCACTGGATTGAAATGAAGTGTGCAGGTGTGTGTACGTGTGTGTGTATATCAATAAATCTGTATCTTACTCTACCTATATATATAATGAGATAAATGTGTGTATATATACATTCTCTCTCTCTCTCTCTCTCAATAGATCTATCTATATATACATATGTATATATATATATATATATATATATATATATATATATATATATATATAGAGAGAGAGAGAGAGAGAGACATTGGTAGAATTGGTGTAGGCTGCATACAAGGACACAATGACACAAATGCTGACAGTGTTCAGACTCACAGAGGAGATCCCAGTAGAAATAGGTGTGCAACAGTGTTCAGCTCTGAGCCCACTGCTGTTCATATTGGTGATGGACTACATTAGCAAACAGGTCAGAGGGGACATATCAATAAGGATACTGTAAGCAGATGAACTGAGTACAGATAAGATAGGTGTAATGGCAGCAAATGTACAAAATCAGAAGAAACTGAAAATCCATATAACAGGGAAAACAAACTAACAGGTTAACAAGTTCAAGTATCTGGTAATGGTGGCTGAGGAGAAGGGAAATCTGAATGAGGAGGTTAAAGCTTTAATCAGAGCAGCCACACCCAACTAGCACAGAGAGTAGTGTGTGTCAGAGAATGGCAAAGAAGCTGAAAAGTAAAGCGTACAAAACTGTGATGGCACCGTTGCTATGTATGGCATGGTATGGACACCTGGGCAGTGAATACAGATTAGCTGAGGAAGCTTTTGGAAGCAGAGATTAAATGCAATTAGATGTGTTACAGGAAGCACTCTGTGGGACAAACAAAACATATGAGCACATCAGAGCAGAAGCCTATATGGCTCCATTTGCAAAGAAGGTTAAGAAGAAGGGAAGAAAAGTGACTATGGTGATTTAAACACATGGGCAGGAAAGCAGAATGAGAGAGGTGTAAGTATATATCTAATTATATCTATATTTGTATTTATATCCACATGCACAAACACACAAACATATGTATAGTGTATGAATAATGTGCAAGCGTTTTTGTGTGTGTCATATGTTTGTGTGTGTGTGTGTGTGTTTGTGTGTGTGTAGGACACTGAATGCTCATTCACTTGATAGAGAATTACTATATTAGAAAATATCGAATACACAAAATGCTGACTGCGCATTTTGTGTAATGTTGGTAAGTTGAATAGTTTTGTGAGTGCCACAACCTTCATGCATGTATTTGGGAAGAAGAGGTCAGTGATTCTATGGGTATGGGATGCAGAGATAGGCTATATTTTCTGCTTTCTCCTGGTTCAATAAATATAGGAGTATCATGTGAGAAATTAGAATAAACTGTGGAGCTAAGATATCTCTAGGGAGTGTTTTGCATAGAATAATCCTGGGTCTGTTTGACAGCGTGAACCAGCAGTGGTTATATTCGTTTAGGAGATTATTTATTCTTTTCATATTTGAGAGACAATGGAATTTTGTGAGATGTGGGAAAATTGTCCTTGACCCACATGTGAGGTGCATGTGGTGGGGATCTTTTTTGTTTCAATTGCAGGTTTGTGCTTTGGGTGATACTGGAGTATGTAGGTAATTCTCAATATTTTGTGTATCAACCATTTGTGTAGATGGTAAATGTATATTCAGTCAATTTTGCTCAGTCTTTGCTGATAAGATATATGGATTGTATAGATTAATACAGATTTGGATTATGTTTTACAAACAACACACACACACACACACACACACACACACACACACACACACACACACACACACACACACACACACACATATATATATGGGTTCCATACACTAGATCAAATTTTCACTAATTCAAAATAGTGCATGGAATGCTCAAAAAGTACACTTAATCGAAAGTGCACTTACGTGAAGTTCAGTACAACGAACGGGTGCTGCACTGAACTTCCATGTAGTACTCACAGACCTTAGGGTTAGGGCACGGATCATACAAAGAGGATAGCCCGTAGGGCTATCCCCTTACCATGACCCGTGCCCTAAACCTAAGGTCCGTGATGACTGCAGCTCAGTGAAGGCCATAGCAATGTCCTCCACTATGGTGCCATAGTCACAAACCTTAGGGTTAGGGCATGGGTTAGGGTAAGGGGATAGCTTTACTAACTATCCCCTTACCCTAACCTGTACCCTAACCCTAAGGTCTGTGACTATTGCACCATAATGGAGGACATAGCTTGTTTTTTGTTGTGCTGCAGTGTTTTCAGTGAAGTGCACTTACGCAAAAGTTAACTTTCATTAAAGTGAACTTTCGCAGAAGTGAGGCTTCCTATTACAAGTTCGAAGTAGTGAACTTTCGTTTTTGTAATAGGGATCCATATATATATATATATATATATATATATATATATTTAGGTTCCATACACTAGATCGAATTTTCACTAATTCAAAATAGTGCATATTATGCTCACTGCAGTGAAAGTGCACTTAATCAAAAGTGCACTTACGCGAAGTTCAGTACAATGAACGGGTGTTGCACTGAACTTCCATGCAGTACTCACGGACCTTAGGGTTAGGGCACGGATCATGCAAATGGGATAGCCTGTAGGCCTTACCATGACCCTTGCCCTAAACCTAAGGTCCGTGATGACTGCAGCTCAGTGAAGGACATAGCAATGTCCTCCACTATGGTGTGATAGTCACGAACCTTAGGGTTAGGGCATGGGTTAGGGTAAGGGGATAGCTTTACTAACTATCCCCTTACCCTAACCTGTGCCCTAACCCTAAGGTCTGTGACTATTGCACCATAGTGGAGGACATAGCTTGTTTTTTATGCCCTCCACTGTGCTGCAGTGTTTTCAGTGAAGTGCACTTACGCAAAAGTTCACTTTTGTTAAAGTGAACTTTCACAGAAGTGGTGCTTCCTATTACAAGTTCGAAGTAGTGAACTTTCGTTTTTGTAATAGGAATCCATATATATATATATATATATATATATATATATATATATATATATATATATATATACATACATAGATATCTATATATTTATATCTATATCTATATATTTATATCTATATTTGTATTTATATCCACATGCACAAACACACAAACATATGTATAGTGTATGAATAATGTGCAAGCGTATATATATATATATATATATATATATATATATATATAGAGAGAGAGAGAGAGAAAGATATATATATATATATATATATATATATAGAGAGAGAGAGAGAGAGTGACAGAGCTTGAGAGAGAGAGAGAAATACCTATAGATATTTATAGATAGATATAGATAGATATTAAACTATATGAGTACCATGCATTTGGTTCAACAGTTCAATTTTCCATTGGTTGACAGATTTTCTGGTGACAGAACTGGTTGAAAAGTGCTTGAAAAGTCAGACATACAATGTTAAATGTTAAGTAATTGGGAGTGGTTGATAATGTTAATGCCTTCATTTTAATGAAAGGTTTGAAACTGGAGTTGAGCGTGGGTGTGTGTGTGTGTGTGTGTGTGTGTGTGTGTGTGTGTGTGTGTGTGTGTGTGTGTGTGTGTTTGTGTGTGCATGCATTGTTTAATGGTACTGTTATGTAAATTGTGTTTAGGACCCTGATGTGTAGTGTTGGGACTAGAAGCAGAAGGATGGTTAGGGTTATGGATAACAAACATGATTAATAGTTGGCATTGGGCAAGTGGATGAAATTTATTGCATATTGGACGGTATTGTGGTGTATCTAAAAGTAACATGTTCGACATAATTTCTTTCACTTTGCATCATAGTCAAACATCAACACTGTACACATTAGTGGCTATCTTTGGAGGTGTGTTAGGATGCCTATCATTACACTTGACCACTGGCACAGTACACAGTGAATAGCAAGGCCATCTCATAACTCTTAGTCCTCTTGGTTAACTTCTTGGCTGTGATTCCTTCTGTGCAGAGGCCATGTCCACTCTGTCTCTGTGTGGGTTTTTTCAGATGTTGTGGTTCCATCAAAAAGCCAAATGCATGCCAAAGGTGAACTGTCATTTTTTCTATTTACCTTTATGTAAGCATACAATGTAATTGTGCATGAGTGTGTGTGTGTGTGTGTGTGTGTGTGTGTGTGTGTGTGTGTGTGTGTGTGTGTGTGTGTGTGTGTGTGTGTGTGTGTGTGTGTGTGTGTGTGTGTGTGTGTGTGTGTGTGTGTGTGTGTGTGTGTATGTTCAACTGTTGTGTGTGTGTGTGTGTGTGTGTGTGTGTGTGTATGTGTTGTGTGTGTGTGTGTGTGTGTGTGTGTGTGTGTGTGTGTGTGTGTGTGTGTGTGTGTGTGTGTGTGTGTGTGTGTGTGTGTGTGTGTGTGTGTGTGTGTGTGTGTGTGTGTGTATGTGTGTTTGTGCGTGTGTGTGTGTGTATGTGCGTGTGTGCGCGTGTGTGTGTCTGTGTGCAAGTGTGTGTGCGTGTGTGTGTGCATATATTTCCTGTGAAACACCTAGCTTGTCACGGGCATTGACATTATTTTTGTGCTTGTGTCAAAAATATAATATCACCAACTTTATCTGTGGACTCACACAAGACTGAAGGTGTCATATTTAACTCTTCTGGCTAGCAGGAAATAAGAAAAGTTAACATGGGATTAACTTTCAAAATAAGACATAACGTGCATTATAGGGGATTTACAGACTCAGAGGTTTTAGGGACTACTGGTCTCGCAGACCTCTGGCTGCATAAGGGGTATTATAACACAGATTACGCCTCACTAATGCAGTTAAAGTCACTTGTGTCTTATTCTAAAGAAAGTTCTAGCAGGCAGTCCAAGATCTTTGTGTAGAAGTAGAAGGCAGTCTGACAATGTAGAACAGGAAGTCTGTTTTCCTAAGGAAGAAAGAGCAGCCTATCTAAATTGGATTTGCCATGCTTGCAGCTTTAAAAGAGATGAATTCTTGAAGTTTCTGCAGGCCTTATTATACGTTGGTGTGCCTAATCAAAGGACGTGGGCACCTGAAAGACTGAGGAATTCTTTCTTAATTTTATTAAGTAAAATCTCCTGCTTGGTACTACTGTTTGTTTTGCTTGGAAATGGAAAAAGAATGTAAATTCCTCTACATATTTTCCTGAAATGAAACAACTTTTCTTTCTTGTTTATGTTTATGTTTAGTTTTAAATTCTTTAATTTGCCATCAGTGAAGCCTTATGCTCTACAGAAAATTATATTCTCTGTGTGTTTATGTCCTTGCAAGAAAATAATATTTTATAGCATCCAAACCTAACAAAGTCAACCCAGCATCAAAGGACAGCCACCTCCCACCATATCTAAGCAATCTTAGCATCTGTAACCCTCTAAGACCAGCATTTCTAATGCACTGCATGTGTGCACCAGTGCGCATACACACCTATGCCTAATAGGAGATAGTAGCACACTGAAACAGGACAGTCATTCCCTCCGTAGCTACACAGGCCATCGCCATATGCAGAAATATCACCACAGTGTACCCCTCCTACACCTCCTAGTCATTGTATAATGTGGCAGCCAGATTTCATTATAATATTGTGACTTCTGTGCACCCACACAGGCTTATCCAGTTTATGTTTTCCTGCCCCCCCCCCCCGAGCACCTGGATGATAGACAACAAGTGCTAGACAATTTGAGTATAGAAAGGTGTCTACAAACACTCCACTTGTAATGTGTGTGAGAGTTGGCTGTTTGGGCAATGGGGCACCCACTAGCCTTTACATGACTGTGTATGGGGAAACAGAGGTGAATGATGTCAAAGGTGTAGGTGAGAGAAGCTGCACTATACATCTGTGTCAGAAGTTTGCATATTACATGACTCACAGGGCCTCAAAGAATGTACATGACTACAGAAAGGACTACAGAAGGGACAGTGACACAGACTGGCTCTCTATCAGGCTCAACTCTCATGGAGGAAAATTTAGTCCTGGCATCCTTGTGTGATGATACTGATGAGACAGGTATTATATATATATGTGACATCACACGTTCTGAGAGCTGACCAATGGCATGTATCTTCTGGGTGCAGATCAATGCCAGGTATCTTCTGGGAGCAGACCAATGCCACATATTTTTTGGGAGCTGACCAATGCCACATATCTTCTAGGAACTGACCAATGCCACATATCTATTATACAGACCAGCAAGGTATTTAGCTGGATTGTAGGAGGCATACTAACTGTAGCACACTCCTTTAGATGTTGTTGTGCAGGGCATACAACAGGACCCACAAAGTAGAATTGTCTAGTCCTGTTCTATTCCACTTCTAAGGGTCCTGACATGCACACATAGGAAGCATGATGGGATTGATAGTATTAGTCAGCAGATAGCTGATCAACACTCAGAACAATTTTCTTTAGGGTATTCATCCTTGCATTACTTTTTTTTTTTTTTTTTTTTTTTTTTTTAGCAACCTCCCAAGGTTTTAGATGATTTGGAGTCAAGTCGCTTGTTGGTTAAATGAGACACCATTATTTACACCAGACCCATTTTCCATTACTTTATAAAAATCAGAAAAAGATTTATATAAAATATTTAATAAAGTAAAAAGACAGAAATGACAAACAACATCCAACCCATATTTTTAGGATTCTTTGACCATTGTTTGCCTTCAAGACCACTAAGCCTTCATCCAGTAAAGCAATTTTTTCCACCTTTCTCCCACCATTGCAGGATGCTGAGAAGGGTACTTGAGAGAAAGGATCTGTTGCTGTCATCCTGAGAAGACCATGAAATGATAATATTGTCTTCCTTCTCTAAATGGCAAGCAGAGTGAAATGTCCAAGACACTGGTCCTCATTGCAAGTGCATGTTCACACACACCTGATATACTCTGGTAGACTGCCATGCAATGTTTAGTTGCTCTCATACTCTTGCATCGCTTTGCTACCAGAATGTACTTCAGGACCTATACACAGATGGAACAGTTGTGTTAGGACTTACCAAACTACCCCCACCTCCGCAGTGTGGGGTGAGACAGTACTGGTTGTGCACTCACATACTTCCCTGCCTGAATCCATGAGCACCCATTCCACTAATCAAACCAAAGTCAGATGAATCACTACTAGACCTTTATTACAGAACACACTGCAGCTGATGTTACCACCAAATGGTTTACAATGTATTTACCTGCTGTTCTTTTTCTGTCATTGAATGCTCTTCTCTTTTGCTTGGTTGGTTGTGACAAAACAGACCCTGGGATTCAGTAAGGTTCTGTGCAGGAATTGCTTATTCCTGCATGGAAATGTCCATTTAAGAGCAGCATGGCAGTGCACCATGCATAGTAATGAAGATGCACTGCTTCTGCTCCTAAATGGACATGGGGCGTAAACAAGTGCAGGTGGTGTGTCTGAGAGCAGTGCTCTCACAATACACACACCCCTGCACTCTGGAAGTGCCGCCTGGCAAGAATAATGAGTGAGAATGCTCATAGGAGGCTGCATACCTCCAAACTGTACAAATCATTGCAGAATGTCTACATATCACGGGCATACAGCACCCCAATTGTCCTTGCAAATCACTGGGATGATCTCAGGATTGAAGTCGGAAAATAATGCATACATTTCAGTGTCCGACTTCAAATCCATGATAAAACATATATTAAAACAAATTCCGTTATCCTAGCAACTGTCCCAAGTTTATAAGAGCAATAATGAAAATATGTCCATAGTTGTGCCACAAATTGTCAAGCTTTGTCCAGATAGTGTGCCTGAAGAGGTTGTGAGGTATGGGGGGTTGCTAGGATGTCTGCCAAATGTGCATATGCATGCAGGAATTCACAGCAATAAATGAAACCTGTCCCCTCCAAGAGAAAATAGGAGTAGAATTTTTTTTTATCAAACAGATTAAATCTAACCATAGGTACACGGGTTTGCCCCTTGCTTAGCTACACATACTGTAGCTTAAATGGCATAAGAAGATAAATAGCAAGATACATGCAATTGAAGCAGTACTGCAATAGTGTAGTGGTCCAAACATTTGCTTTGTGAGCAGTCATTCCCCATTTGAATCTCACTGTAGTAAATTCCATTTTCCATGTGAAATCACTATATGAATATTTTTGTTTTGCCATATAACCTACTAAATAACATATATTTGTGAACTGGAGTACTGCATTAAATGCATATGTGTGGTGTCATTGTAATAATGTTATAAAATCCACAGAAAAACACAAGTGCCGCACACAGTATATGTACACATGAATTAGGGATACGAATTGAAGGTATAATGTGTAATGAATGATAAATCCATACAGTGTCCACATCCACCACTTTCTCAAGAGCCATGTTACATTTCTGTCTAAATTAGTGCAGGGGTAAGAGGGAGTAAGCACTTTAAAGCAGGAGTAAGCAGGTTTAAGCCCGTTTGCATGGGGGTAAGCAATATGCACACAGGCTAAGCAATATTGAAGCTAACTCTCCGTAAGCATCTTTAACCAGAAGTTAGCACTGCTTACCATCACACAGACCCATGCAAACCCACTTACAACTGCTTAAAAGTGCGTTAATTACTCTGTATCCAACAGCCGCTGTTCTGCCCAGCAACAAAAAAACAGCCCTTGCAGGTTTTGAACCCAGGACCCTGTATACTATAAGGGAAAAATCAATGGAGTGCAAACAAACTTTAAAAATAAAAATAACAAAAAAAAATAAAATAGTTATTCCAAAATTCAAATGCGTCAAATTTTACATTTGATTTAGATTTTAAACTGGATGACAAAATAGATGATTTTTTTGGTTTTATAAAGATTTTTTTTTTTAAAAAATTTAAAGGTGGAGGTTGTTAATTATTTAATTGTATAAATTATGTTTTCTTTTACTTAAGTCTAAAAAAAAATTAAAGTGAAGTTTTTTGGAGACTTAATTTATGAATTAGCGTTATTATTTTATTTATTTTTTTTAAACAATAAAGTAGCGCTTTTTGCATTCTCTCCTGGGATTTTTTTTTTTTTTTACTTACCGGGAGTTCCTACTGCTGTTTGTGGACCCTGTATACTATAGTCATAATAGTTAACCAGTAAGCCATCACAGCAGGACATAAGCTTGAGGTATCCCCAAACAGATCCTCACTATAGCAAAATCAAAATGTACATGTGAAAGGAATCTATATACAGTTTTATGTTGTATAACTTACTACATAACATAAATATGTGAACTGGAGTACTGCATTAAGTCCAGATGTGAGGTGTCATTGTAAAAAAGTGCTGAAATCCCCCAATAAACAAAAGGACCCCATGTAGTGTACGTACACATTAATCATGGATACCAAAGAAATATATAACATGTAATGATTGATAAATCAATGCCAAGCAGCAAATACTGTGCAATTTTAAAATTAAGCAACACTAAGCATTGCACACTCCTGCTTACTATGTGTAAGCAATGTGTAGGTCAGCTAAATCAGTTTGCCTTTTGGTATACCCCTTTAAGCAATGCCAACCTTTGCACATAGCTTAGCATTTTCAAAACCATCCAATTACGGCAAAGTGTGGGAAATCAGCTCTATTTAAACCCCACAGGCAGGAATACATCTCATAACTGGTTGCAGCTTCCTCCTGTAGGCACTATGGCCAGTGTGGGTGAAGGATCATGCTTCCAGGTGCAGCGCTGGGGCATCCAGGAGTCCAAAGTCATGGCAGGACTCCTTGTTAAAGACCATGACCAGAGACTGCTGCTGGGCCAGTACCAGGGTTCGCAATATAAAGCCGAAGCCAAGGATCATCTCGCTCGTGACCTCACCAGTGCCACTGGCATCCCTTGAACTGGTGAGCAGCTCAGGCATCACTATGCCGACCTGAAACAGAGAAAGAGGCAGCTCTTGGATCAGTGGATCCAAGAGGCTAGGCAGACGTGTGATGTCCCAGGCGTGTGTAAGTATCATTCTACTACCAGTTTAATAATTGCTAGCTCATGTATATTACGGATAGGTATGGCTAAATATTCCTCTTATGTCTTTGACAGCGGTGGACAAGTGGGCTGTGGAATGGGAAGCCCATGGCTGCAGAGGCTGTGTCGCGAGGCAGGTTAGTAATAATCTTGCATGTACTGTCATAAGATATAAATCTAAAAGTAGGAGAAAGTTAATTGCCAGTATAAAACCTGTATTGTATATGACATGTACTGAATAAACCAGACAATATGGCAGGAAGAGTCTCATATAGGTTGTATGTAAATAAAAGGTTAACAGCCTGGCAATAAAGGTCTAACTCCTGGACTGCTTGTGTTTACTCTGGTATCATATGGTAATGTAGTGTTGCAATCTCTTAATAGTACTGTTGTACTAAGCACTGTTACCAACACTGTGCTACATAAATAAAATGTGTAGGAATGTCTGTATATGACTGTTGTAATCACAAGGTCATATTGTAGAACTGAGAGAGTCTTAGACAGAAAACAGTAAAAAGCTACACAACATAATCCAAATAGCGCACTCAGCTGAGACATGAAGAGTTGTATTTTAGCACACACAGCCATGGTTTGAATCCTGGGAGTGGTAGCAAGCTGTATGCAGAATCATACCCCACAACTGTACAGATATTGTCAGAAAGTCAAGATAAATAAGTCCCCTGCCTGTCACCCTGTCCCTCTGGAAAATTAGTGGGATGATCCCAGAAGTTTAGGCAGCAAATAATGACACACAACTGATTGTCAGACATTGTAATTGTCAGAAATATATCTATAAGAATAAACCTCTCTAGCAACTCACCAAAGTGTCATAAGAGTAATAAGCAAAGTATGTCCCAACTCCAGCCCCACGTTGTGAAGCTATGACCAGAGTATGTGCAGTAACACAGTGAGACGTATGTGCATAATAATAATGTAGAATCTGGTAATATGTGTGGCAACATTCAGGTAGTGTTAACAAACATTACCCCCACAGGTCTGTCAGATATGAAAACTGTGCCTAGAAATAAAAGATTGAAATCCTGGACTGGTACTGTTTAGTCTGGTATTGTATGGCAGTGTTAGTGTTGCAATATCTCTGACAAATAAGATAGTACTCATCACTGTCTTCCATACACTGCTACATAATAAAACTGTCTAGGAAACCCTGTATAAGATTGTTGTAATTACAAGACCAGATTGAAAAAACATGGGAGACTTATAGATAGAATTCAGAGAAAAAGATACACAAAAATATCTATATAGCACACTCAGTTGTAATGTACACTGTTTTATTTTTACCAAACACAGCCATGGTTCGAATCCTGGGAGTAGTAGTAAGCTGTATGCAAAATCATGCCCCTCGACTGTACAGATCTGTCCAGAATGTCCATATAATTGGCCCATATTTGCTGCCTGTTACCCTGTCCCCATGGCATATCAGCATGATAATCTCTGACATTTAGGCAGCATTTAATGTCATATAACTGATGAAAAATGTCTATAAAAACAAACCATTGTCATTGTAGCAACTCACCAAAGGTTTATGAGGGCAATAGTAAAAATAAGTCCCAGTTTCACCTGCATGTTGTCAAGATATGCCCAGAGTGCATGCAATAAATGATGTAGAGGTATGTGCATAACATCATCCTAGAATCTGGGAATATGCGTAGAAACAGTCAGGTAGTGTTAACAAACAATACCTCCACAGGTATACCAGGTAAGAGGTGTATACTGCAGGTAAAATACTGTTCATGTATATGGTTGTCTACATCCATATCAGTGTCCAAACTAAGGCCATAGGGTAGTGTAATAATACCTGTAAGGTACAGATCACAGCACTAACTAAGAAAGTAATGAGAACTACAGGGATATACAAGTTGTTAATTGACATCTTTCTCGACACCCCCCCACCATATCTGCAACAATAAACTAAATACACAACTCAATCGGTATGTGTACAATTAAATCTACTGTTGGGACATATGTCCTATTGTTTGATAAATATTGAAATTTGTTTCTATGCATGTGCCATGTTGAAATACTCCCACATTAGTGGCATGCTGCCATCTATGTACCTGCATACTGTTGAAATGTCCACTGTGGTTCCATATATGCATGTGTTCTGTTTGCTATGCAACTGTTCCATATCTGGTGTTTTGGGTTAATGGGAATATCTATGCATGCTGTTATACCTAATCCTTGAATGTGATGACTGTTACTAACCCACATATGTTTTAAAATTGAAACACCATAGCACATTTGGGAAGGCCAGTCCCAGCGGACCCACCTCTCCCACCTCATCTGACTGTGGCACCTGGCACCAGCTTGTCTGGGGCCCACCCTGGGACCTCCTCTTCTGCTCAGGGGATGGGGCTCGCCCCCCCAGGAATGGGCGCGGACAGGATACTGTCACCCATTGTCAGGTCCGGGGTCTGGTGCATAGCGAGCCCTGCAGGGAGTTTGGAGATCTGCTACCCCAGCTTTAAGCCTGTGTGGTGCATCTAGAGGGTCAGCCTGCCCCTCCTACCCAGCCCCCAGCACAGCCACCTTTGGGGCCATGAAGTTGCAGTGTTGACTGCCCATGGGTGGGGACTTCAGTCCCACTGTATCCATTAGGGGCTTATGGGCTTTTGACTTCCTAACATCCCTCCCCATCCAAGGTGTTTATCCCCCACATCTGTCATGCACCACCCATGTATGCTGTCTTGTCTGTCTTGTCTGATATCCTGCCCAACCTACCTCCCCAAATATACCTAGTATCCCTTCACAACATTCCACTCTCACCTTAAAAAAAAAGGGGGAAATCTGTTCCCAAAAAAAAAATCTCACCCTAGATATAGCTGTCCATTTCGCACACATGTCCACTGGACACATGTAATCTGGTCTAATTGGCTTCACAACATATTATTGTTGTCCTTAGCCCTCTCTCAGGAGTATGAGTGCCCAAATCTACCTCTAAATCAGTGTTTATGCACAGCTGTTGCTGTAGAAGAAATGGGCAGCTATGGACCTTCGCTACACCCATCCTGCACATCCCTAGCTATTTTCCCTACTGTCTTTCCCTCTTTGTGCCCCTTTTTCACCACTTTCCTATCAACCCTTTTTCTTTTCTTTTAAAGAAATTAGCGTGGGGGTAAGCAGGAGTAAGCACTTTTAGGCAGCAGTAAGCAGGTTTAATCCTTTTTGTGCGGGGGGGTAAGCAATGCCTACACAGGCTAAGCAATTTAGAAGCTAACTGAGTATAAAAAACTGTAACAAGAAGATAGCAGTGCTTACCTTCATGCAAACCTGCACAAAACCACTTCCAACTGATTAATAGTGCCTTAATCACTCTGTATCCAATGGTTCCTGTTCTGCAAGCAACAAAATAAACAGCAGTTGCAAGGCTCAAACCCAGGACGCTGCAAACCATAGCAAAATTGATTTACCACTAAGCCATGTCAGATATACAGACCCCTGATGTTTTCACAAACATATCATCCAGAACAGTCATTCAACAGTACAGGAAATGTATTTACACATGTAGATGTATGTATGTGTGTGTGTGTGTGTGTGTGTGTGTGTGTGTGTGTGTGTGTGTGTGTTTTGTATATGTATATACATATATATATATATATATATATATATATATATATATATACAGATACACACATATATACACACACACACACACACACACACACACACACACACACACACACACACAGATGTATACATCTATAGATATATATGTCTACATATATTCCTATATATATATATATATATATATATATATATATATATATATATATATATATATATATATATATATATATATGTATATATATATGTGTATACAGATATATATCTATAGATACAAAAGAAAACACAACAAATACATATATGACCAAAGGCACCATTAATGGGGGCAAGGGGGTCCAAGCTAAGTACCTCTTGTAATTATTGATATCACCCCCTCCCCCACAGCCAAACTGATCTCCCTGGCAACTCAATATCAACACTTGCAAGTCCCATACCCAAGACCCTACACAACATAGCCACAAGAAGTTAATAGTAATCCATCCCACCTGTATGGTGTCAGGATGGTATCAATAACATATAGTCTGGCTACCATAGGGAATGTACAATGTGGAAGCAAGAAACATTCCAAAGATACATAAACACACATGCATATATACAGAAACATATATATATATATATATATATATATATATGTATATGGGCCTAATGCTCTACATCGAAAGAACACTTCTTATAAATAGTGCAGGAGACCCACACTTCAGCGAAAGTTCACTTCAACAAAAGTGCACTTTTGATGAAATCTAGATCCCTGGGTGACCCAAAAAAAAAAAAAACACAAAACCATATTTTTGGAGGGGGCAAGCCCCCCTACACCCCCTACTTAAATATACCAATTTCGAGATCGCACTACAGCGGGAAAAAGGGAATATTCCCATTCCGTGCTGTAGTGTAACTGCCAAAATCAGTGTTTGAAGTTTCACTACTTC
>NC_056727.1:644204821-644382321 GCF_019279795.1 Protopterus annectens | reverse complement strand
GTCATGTATGTGGTGAGAATGCATGGGACAGGATAAATGTAGAAAATATACAGATGGCCATCCAAGACAGACGATGTCACATGTAGCAAACCGGTCATGCAGGCTGCCTACTAACATGCCACAACACTGAGGGAGTTGCAGGAATGTCTAGCAAGTACTAGCTGTGCAGTACCCATGTTAGCAATTGCCTGGACTCTGCATATGTGTGGCCCATGGGTTAGGGTAATCAGATAGGACAGTTGTACAACAGGAAACATCAGCCAGGCCTCTCTACAGGTAGCATATGCATAACAGAAAGGGTCCCCAAAAGGCATGCGTTGCAATTTGTACTGGTGTACCATGACCACATTGAAAATCTACAGACAGTATCAAGTAAGATACATGTGCTGCACAACTGATACCTCACCCCATCTTGGGCCCACCATCCCCATCTGTACCTTGCCAGTGCCGATGTACACCTCTATGTTTGCCATTCATTAGCTGGGACTAGGCTGGTACACATGCTGTTCAGTGTTTGGGATACTGCACAATGACACACATGTGTAGGCCATAGTTGTCAAGTATCTGAAAAAAGGCTTAGGGTGGGGAGGGGGGTGTCATCATGACACAACAGTGCACTGCGGCAAGGATCCAAAGGATGCTACGAATGGCTGTATCTGCACATAGTCAGATTCAGGAACTGTGGCAGACATAACTCTGACTCCACAGCAATAGTGACGGCAGTGTGTGAACTCCAAAGGATGTGCAAATGAGTTGACCTTGCAATCATGCAGAGTTGGGGGACATGTGTAGGGTAGACTGAACATATACTGGAAAATGCAGATGGCCCATGCTAGTATACCCCTGCCACGAATAGTGACTTCTGTATTACACATAACAGTAGGTGCAACAAACCATCATGATAAAGGTGTGCACACATATGCACCCACAAAGTGTATGCATCTCAATCAGCATCTGCACAACTAACACATTTGTTTGACATTGCATTTGATTGTACAGGTCATATGTCACATATCAGGTTCATGTAATGTTAACATATGCAGTAATTTGGTCCCATGGCATATCAAGGAAGAGGGCGTCATATCAATAAGGGTGTGTACCATGGTAAGGTTTGAAGGTTGTCACTGTAATTGTATTGTATTGGCCATACATGCACCACTGATGATGAGATCTGTAAATCAGACATCAGGCATTCACAAATGACATCTGTCCACATATCATCCCAGGTATGTGTCAGACAAACACATAGGGGCTGTGAGCAGCAGAGCAGACATAACTGACACAGTAATACACATTCAGCAATGGTGCATACACCTGTGAGGTATGGTGAACAGTACATGCCAGGGTGCCAAACAGGTGCACAGCAATACTGTGTACATGAGTGCAGTGCGTTCCAGGGGAAGGGCCATTACCTACTAACATAACCCATGCATCACACACATGTATAGTGTTGCTAGCATGGATTGACTATAGCTGCACTGCATGCTGTTGAGTGCCATATGTCATGCATGTTAACAGATGGGTAATGGGAGGTCTGTGTGTAATGTCTTTGCACAACCTCACCTGCAAGTGTGTGTGTGGGGGTGGGGTGGGAGGGTTCTTTTGTCTGTAAGTGCAATCTGGTGGAGTGGAGGGGGGGTTGATGTATGTAGGATGTGTGTGTGTGTGTGTGTGTGTGTGTGTGTGTGTGTGTGTGTGTGTTTGTGTATGTGTGTGTCCATCTATGTACATGTGTGATTGTGGGGTTGTTTATACCTCTCGACTTCCCTTTGAAATCGTGCAGTACATGGACATGGACAGTCACATGAGATACCAGGAATACTTGTCTGACATGTAATCTCAGGACAGCTGATAGTATAATATGGTCTGTAGCATGTAACATGCATTTGGAGGGAAACTAGACACCAGGTATACTGTTATAATTACAATCAACAGAAAGGTGAAAAATACCCACGTATGCAGCACTACAGATGCATTGGGGAATTACTAGACAATACCAGCGAGTGTTTCCAAATATTACTGTAATCCACATAATAAGTTAATAGAGCAACAGATATTGCATCTACTGAACAATAGTTATGTATGACACTCCAGTGCGTGACATTATTGAGTGACTGTCGTAGCTGCTAACATATGGGGGCTATGCTCATGATGTCTGGACAAACCCAGGGTAAACACTGGATGACAACAATGCATCTTTGAAAAAACAATTCCAATCAAGTCAAAGAGGTAATGGAGTAACAGGTCATGTTTTGTGATCACTTGTCTAAGCAATTAGAAGAATGATACATTAATGATTGGTATTAATAAGTGTAAGATTCCAAGTCTGATGCAAGATGGGAAACTTAAGTGAATAACCTTGGGACAGTCTGTAAACTCAGGGACATGTAAGTATTATGATGGAATGTCAGTGTGTGTGTGTGTGTGTGTGTGTGTGTGTGTGTGTGTGTGTGTGTGTGTGTGTGTGTATGTGTTTACTGTTAAGCAATGACATACAGGTCTTAAAGTGCATTTCTTGTTTTCCCCTCACAGGTGGTGAGGTGGGTTAGGTTCCCTCCTGCATGCAATCTGATGCTGGTGTCCATACAGACACTGAAAATGATGATAGGTGTGTTAAGGTACAGGCGGGGTTGTCAGAGGCCAAAACTGCGCCATCGTTTGACATCCCCCTGTTATCCACCCCATCCCCGCACACAGTCACGGTGTCTATAGATACCCCATCACCAGTGGCCATAGCAGAGGGACAGTTGGTGGTTGGTGGCAGTGCACAAAACAGTATGGTATCTATGGCATGTGTGTCTGGACACAGCAGACATAGCCAGATGTCTGGCAAGGTACCACATAGGCAGATGTATAGGGGTTCTCATTGGAGGGCTGCTGGTCACCATGCCCCTGGCAGAAGTGCCACATCTGGTACCACCATACACATGTTTCAGGCTGTCATGGAGGTGCAGGAACATATGGAATGGTACACCAGACAGGGTCTGAGGCTGCAGATGGCTACTCTTTCAGCTGTAACTGACAACATCCGTGATCTTGCAGGTGCTCTCTGTTATTAAACAGAGGTCATGGATAGACAGTGGGGTGAGATGGTGGGACTCACATTCTGTGGTTTGTCCATGCTCGAGCATGTGGTGGGGATGGTGCGATGGCCATGTAGACGTAGGCCAGCAACACCAACAGCTAGAGGTTGACATGGACATGCAAGGACACCAAGCCGCTCCCATAGTGGCAGAACCAGCCCCAGCAGAGGAGGCGCTGTGCACACCACAGCAGGCCATGTGCACATGGCCCTGGCCAGTCCCAGGAGGGACCTGGTTCCAGTGGACATATATCATCATCATCAGGGGAGAGTACCATATTGTGGCTTGTACCTGGATGTGCCCATGGAACCCCTGGCAGGCACAGTTCTCGTGTCCATGGCCGGAGGCGGTGAACTGCACGCCCTGCCAGATATGGTCTGCAGCTGTCCAACAAACACCTGTATAGGGCAGCCACATGGCAGAACTGTATGCATGCATACTCACACACAATACAAACACAGCTAGGGCAACCCCATACCTACTCACACCACAGCACCATGGCCATATTAATAATTAAAACCCCTCACTCACACACATGGTGTCAAATGTATCGCTCAGCCTAGGTCTCTGGCAAACCAACAACACACCCTGTGCATAAGATGATACCTGTGCCACATCCCTGTCATCCATAACATTGATGCAGGGACAGGCAAATATGGTTCTGATGCACATGGTGACTGTACTACAGTGTTCCAATGTACTGCTGTGTAACATATTGTCACCAGTAAAGTTTAATGCTTACATGTCAGGAAGTGTAGCTGTCCAGCCATGATGCATTATAGCTGTTATTAACACTGAGTGATTGTGGTCTCCATAATGTTATCCGTTTGTATTGTAGGTATCCATGTGTCAGCAGGAGGATGGTCTGCTGTCATATCTCACAAGGGGTATGGCACTATGGTGAGACCTTGGCTGTGCCACATCCTGGGTACAGGTGAACACACGCCACAAGTCTGTATAACAGGTACTGCATGTGTCCCAGGCAGTACCTGTATAACAGGTACTGCCTGGGACACATGGCTGATATGTCTGGGGGTAGTGTATACAGGTGAGTGTATGGTGGCTGCTGTTAGCAGTCCTTCTACAGTGAACAATGGAAGTTGTACTTGGTAGTACACACCACATGTTAGTGTATAACATGCACAGAGGCTTTGGTGCTGATGCACTACACAGAGAAAACTGTACACATGGATGTATGTACCTGTGCAAGGAACCCATTTTAGCCTATGTAATTCCACCAAGCCAGACTTCACACAACAACAGATTGTGGAGTAAGCAGTCCTCTAGTTTAATGTCATTGACGATGATACAGGCTGAGTAAATGTCCCCTTCCTCAATGTAGTGAAATCCTCAACTTAGTAAACATATGTGTTCTGGTGTGGGTGGCACACCCCTACCCTTTGGAAGGTGAGATGTGCTGTAGAACCACAGATAGTGTGATAGACAACTACCTAACCTGTTAACATGAACTGTACAGTAGTACAGCCAGCTATATGGGGTGATACAGTCAGCAGTAACTGCAACAATGTTGGTTGTGTCCACAACAGACATGCCCAGCTATATATATAGCAACCCCAGTATCACTGCACACCTATACAGTGGGAAAGAGGCCATTTACACATCTAATACTAGTTGTGTTGGAATGGATGTCCACAGGATGATACATATGAAATGTTAACATATGCCAGGCAGCTCTTGGACAGATGACCCCCTGGGACATATATATATATATATATATATATATATATATATATATATATATATATATATATATATATATATTCTGCAAACTTAAGAAGATCCATCCACATACACGCACACTCTTACTTGGCAACAGTGGAACTAGACCCCTACATAGGTATGTAGTGCTACCCATGTGAGTAGCTTTAATTGCACACACCACACAGCTTTTAGAATGATGTGTGTTCCAGGTTAAATGTTACATGCAAAATATCCCCAGGCATGTACAGTATGGTAATGGGGGATGTAATTGTTGTTTATGGACAATGCATAGTGTGACATACCATCATATACACATTGGCAAACACATAGTCAGATACACATCTGAGAGACCTGGGCCTATCAGTGCTAACTACCTTGTCATTGTGTTCATTGTGTTACAGGCAGATTACACAGCACATGCATAACTGGGCTGGATAGTGTTATCATTTACCTGTATGGTTGATGGTGATACTGGTCACCATCCAGTGGTACATGGGACATGTACCGGGGGTACCATAGTGTAATGATAGTATACCCAACACTCACATCCCACTATGAATATTGTATGCACTGGAAGCCATGATAACACTCTGACATATCCGCCATCACACGTTGACCAGGACTGCAATACAACCCCTTGTCCATCGCAAGACTGCTACTACAGGAATATGCATCTAATGCACATGCCACAGGCATAGTAGAGTGATGCATTGTCATGCCTCTCCTACGGTCAGCAGCATCACTATCCCTAATATTGTGTGCCAATGGGTATTGTAAAAGGAGTATGTGGCCTCAGAATGCTGTACTCTACATATATACACACATGCACACACTTGCCAGAACTTGCCAGAACTCAGTGGGTATCCCATGCCTATCAACCCAGTTGTACAACAGTGTTGTGCTAGTACTGCAAGGCCCAGGCAGTCCTTAGGGAGAAGAGCATAACAAGGTACATGTAATGTCTGGTACAGCAGCAGCCACATCTAACTATGGCAATGGGGGGTGCGGTGGGTGTGAAGGGCCTCAGGGTGTTCCCAACTACAAGTCTACAAACACACAGACACTGATATTCTCAGTAATGCACACGTACACATTTGTCAGCACTGGGGTGCATCGGTGCAGGTGTTCATAGGTGTGTACCCATGGAGAGGTGGGAAGTGTAGGGGATGTGTGTACAGTGGTATCATGCCACATGCCATGTGCTAGCAGGCCATCTATCAACAGACACCACTGTGGTGATCCTAAGGGTGAGAGTGACATGCATCAGCCAATCATCTGGTGCTTCTTGCAGAGGGCCAGTGAGGTGCTCCAGCTGATATGGATGCAACATGTATTATATAACATGGTCATTGTCTGTCTTGGAGACCTGTACCCAAACTTGTTCTGTTGACTGTGGAAGTGTAGTTGAGGTATCCATGGCATGTGGTGGGTACAGAGTGTGGAGTCCTATCTGTGGCATGTATAACACAGCTGGGCAGATATGTCAGTGTCAGTCAAGCAAAGATTGCCTGTAAGTATCCAGGATGGATACCTGACATCTGCACATCTGTACAGAGGACTGACAGACATCAGCTAGCCAACTAGCTATGCATTAGGATGAATATGTTGACAGATAGATGTCTGATACTGATAAGTATGCCATTACTACATGACAACAGCCCTCACTGACATGTGCTATACACACAGTAGTCTACAGTTATTTCCCAAATGTCAGATCATTATCCAGTAGGGAATATTTAATGAGACACAGCTCACACACCAGGAACACAACAGTGAGGACTCAGAGTCCATCTTTGCTTGCAGGGGTGTTTGTTTCTAGTACTACAATTAGCAATCTACTCTTACTTGGGAAAGCACTTTCAGCAGTAAAAATGTAATGATACACTACATGCCAGTGTGACTGCATATAACCTGGGATACTACACATGTATGCAACACATTCACATGGATAAGAGTGTTGTACAAGCCATATATACTCAATTGTCCCAGACAGTAGACTCACACCACTTGCTACTGTAATGACTGCACATAGACGCATGTAATGTACATGGCATTACATACATTTATTACAGATGTCATTACCCAGCTATGTTATCAGACTGGAATGTGAGCACTGGTTACCAGGGCTCAGCCATGCTTAGCAAGTGTCAGCATTGCTGCAATATTATGGCTAAGCACATTTCTGCACTGGTAAGCAAAGCCTAAACTGTGTAAGCACATGTACATTTAATAGTAAGTTAGCACTGCTTAACTTTGTGCAAACCTGTGCAAACCTGTGCAAATGTGCTTAAAGCTGCTCAAAACTGCCTTAACCACTCTGTATCCAAAAAAAAAAAATAACAGCCCTTGCAGATCTTAAAACCAGGACCCTGGCAACGGTTGTTATTTTTCCAATATATCTGTCAGTACACATATTGAATAATATTGAACAATTGCTGTGACTTGTAGTACTTGTTAGTGATATTACTGTTGCATCACATATGTTGTTATATCTAAATATACACATATCAGATAAATACGGTGTGATACATCTGGGAAGGTATACACAGTAGTGTTTACACATAACAAGGATATGTGTGTGTGTGTGTGTGTGTGTGTATGTGTGTGTGGGTGTGTATGTGTGTATGTGTGTATATATATATATATATATATATATATATATATATATATATATACATATGTAGATATATGTGTACATGTACATACACATATATATATTCATATATATGTATTTATATACATCTATATATTACATATATATACATATATGTATGTATGTATATATATATATATATATATATATATATATATATATATATATATCTACATCATATATGTATATTTTATATCTATATATGTATATATATATATATATATATATATGCGCAGATATATGTAACTATATGTGCATATATATATCTGTATATGTATAGACATATATAGATGTTTATATGTATATATATATATATATATATATATATATATATATATATATGTATGTGTGTGGGTGTGCGTGTGTATGTATATATATATATATATATATATATATATATATATATATATATGTGTATATATCTATATATATATATATATATATATATATGCAGATATGTATATGTGTATATATCTATATATATATGAATATAAACACATATATGTTTAACATATGTCCAGAACATGGAGTGGAGTCATACCTCAGCACCAATAGTCTCAACTTCTTAGTGCAAGGGGATGTCATGTACATATTGTAGGTATATATGTAGACTGTTGTTGCTGTAACAGAGGTTATATTAGCATAAATGTTGTGTGTGGAAGGTCACATCTGCTATTGACATGTACGCCATCACTTACTGACAGACTTACTAAGGTCATCATAGTACAGTACCACTGATAACACAGTAATGGTCTTGTGGAATACAGCAGAGATATGACCAATAAATGTGGACAGTCTGACACACTCTGTTCAATCCAGAGGTATACACAAAATGCCTTAGTGCAAGACAGGTGGACCAAGCCTGACAATGTGGATGTTAACAGCCATGTAAATGGGTATATCTTGTAAATACTGGAATACATATGCCTGCACAGTTTATACATTACCATACTCCTGTCTGTCCTGACACATAATATCTGGTGGTGCAGAGGTCCCATGGCCACATACTACCCACTAGTTAGTGACATACAGCTGTACAGCATCCCACTGCTCTGTCAGAAATGCATGACAGTTATGGTGGCCCAGCAGCAGTACATCTGACAAATATCTGGACATAACATCACATTGGGTAAGTACACTAAGCTGCTAGGCATGTAACAAAGCACGGTATAAACTACAGGCAGACTGCCACAACACTGGCCTACATTTCTTATGGGGGAATACACATGTATCTGCAAATATAACAGGCTCTGCAGGCATGTCACAGCACAGAGTAACAGATACCTGTGTGAAAATGCATACCCACAACCATTGTGAACACAGCCACAGCCACATATGGTAAGCAAGCTTAATATTCCAGTATATGGACTGTCTGCTCAACACCATCCTCATATGTGTCACTCACATACTAACCCTACATATACTGGGCCATTACACAGTGTGGTCCGATGCCTGTCTGTGGTATGGAATATGTATGTGTTTGGCCCTTCAAACACATAAGCCAATAGGGTACCATACACTCGAGCAGCATGTAACATCATATAGAACAGGACCATGAACAATGACATCTACCACAGTCTGTACACAGGCCAAGGTACATATTCACAATACACACACTGTCGACAATCACCATAAGTACACAGACCTCACTACTGTACACACTACCACAGAATGCCCGGGTTATGTCCTCAAATATAACCTCTACTATAAATAACATGTCTAGCAGTCTGATATCTCACTGGCTTGTTATCAGAGATGATGTCAATAAATAATGGTGTACTGAATATATGCAGCTCTTACTGCATGACATATGTACAAAGGTTGATAGAGTTGTGGCTGGAGGCACAAACACATGGCCAATATTGACATGTTGCTGTGAAAACCTCATACATTTACTGTTGTAACAGGGTTTGTTGTGACATATGTCCTATGAGGGATATGAAGTCAGTAACTCTCATGGCTGTCACCATGTACTGACTGCAATCCTCAGACTATGTTTCTGCAGTTCTATGATAGGTAATCTGTGAGTAACACAAGACACATAAGACTCTAAACACTAGCCAGTCTGCAGATAACCCTACAGGTGGGAGTTTTCTCAACCACATAACACTGTCATGACAGGTATTAAATCATGTAGACCAGCCATATCCACACAAACCCTGTAAAACCAACATTACTCCAAATGCAGAAGAGCAAAACTTACATTCTGTTGTCTTCTCTGGAATATCCCCCTCCTGTTTGTTGGCCTGTCTCCACACTGTATGTTGTTAGAGGTATATCCCACTACCATCTGTGATGCTGTTTGCCAAACGCCAGCATGAAGTCCTGCTCACAGTGAATGAAAAGGGCCAACACCCACATGATGCTCCTAGTTATAGGAGTGTGTTTCCATGCAATTGGCTATGGGAATGTTACCACAGCTGTTCCATATGCAGTCAGCTAGTGGGGGACTGCAATTCATGCACAGGCTATCAGCTGATCATGAGCATCACTTACAAAACACAAGCTGCTGCCTAAGCAAAGCAGGTGTACTTCTCCACATCCACCAGAGAGAGTGAGAGGGACAGAGACAAAGTAAGACAAGGAGGGGGTAGGAGAGTAAAAGCTAAGCATGTTCATGTTGCACACTTACCAGTACGGGGTTTTAAACACCTGTCTGACTATGTATTGCTATTACATGTCTATGCAGTTATTGCATGTGCCACAGAGGTTACCTGTTGGGGAGCTGTCCAAAGGTATATTTGACAGTGAGTGGCATCAGTGCTAAAGGAGGGATAAGGTAGGTGTAGTACATGTGCCTGTCCACAAGAACAGGTGTCAAGGATGACACAGCCACACTCTCTCAGGGGCTTACACACATTACCACAGTTGGCAGGGTCAGGATTAAACTTCCTAACTAACTAACTAGTTTGCCACAATGCAGTAATATGCAGGTATCGCATGCACCACAGAGGTTATCAGGCTATCAGGGTATGTCAAGGTGTCTGACATCAGAAGGCATGCTTCAGTAGGTGAATGGGAGGTGCAGTGAGCATCAGTGGTGTCCAAATCATTATACTTCACACACACAGAGACACAGGTTTGCCAGTACTGACATGCAAGGGTGTATTGCTTCACAGGTGTGTAGTGGCTGACTGTGCCAGAAGGCTGTACAGGGCTAGATAAAGGGGATACCTTGGCATCAGGCCACATGACAATGATCTACTGTGTGGTTCAGGGGTGCAGTGTCTGGATTGGCCCACACAGGTGGGTATTGTATTCACCATCTACTCATCTGGGTTACTATTGTGGGTAGCCAGTGCTGTGCAATGCTTGCCATGTATATGTTCTATATTCCATAACATGGACTGTGCATGGGATGTGCACACATCTCACATGCATGTTCTGTGACACGTGGAAGTGTACCTGGGGTGTCTGGGGCATGTTGTGTAGACAGATTGTTATCATCAGATGTGCCATTCCTGACCTCATGTGCTCAGAACTGGCAATGGAAACCAGGTTGACGCTGCACCTACATTGACAGCATGATATAGGTATTCACTGATGTCAGTGGCATCTGTTCATACAGGGCATGCATATAAGCCATGGTATGTCCTTTGTGGGTTACATTTGCTGACTCTAAAGAGGTTGCAGGCATCCAGTGGGGAACATAGCGAAGGAGCACTGTATGCAATTATTTGCCTATTGGGATGGGACAGGGTGCCATTTCCTGTGTACTCCACTGCAATCACACCATGGTTACTATCTGTGGGCAATATGCAGGGAACTACCAACATAGTGGTTGTTGCCTAGCCAAGTGTGTTTGTGTATGAGACATGGGTGGAGAGTGTTCTCTGGGTAATACAAGGGTTGCCTATATTTTCCCCAATCCATGATGTCACATATAGGGGTATGGATTGTCTACACCAGCCTCTCTGCTGTTTGACATCTGTTATACTTGTAAGGTGGACATTGTGACATATAATAGTCCCACCATATAAGACATTTGTAAAACCCACTCCTCAATGAGTCTTATTATTACACACTCACAGCTATTTCCACACAGAATACTAATGACAAATACAGAGTCTCACAGTTGCCATGTCTAGGATTAGAGCTCTTACCTAACTAGTACATCACACTACAGCATTATGCAGTTATAGCATGTGCCATGGAGCTTACTGGGCTACCCCTTCCCCAAAAGTGTATTTCAAAGTGAATGACATCAGCAGGGTTGTCAAAGTAGGGCAATGGAAGTTGTAGTGACTGTGAATGGCTTCAAAAGCATTGACCCCTACACCGACAAACAAACACACACACAAAGTTTTACATTTGCCAAGTCTGGAATTAGAACTCCTACTTAACTAGTATATTACACTACAGCATTACGCAGTTATAGCATGCACCACGGAGCCTATGGGGTTATTCCTTCCCCAAAGGTGTATTTCAAAGTGAATGACATTAGCAGACTTGCCAAAGTAGGGCAATGGAGGTTGTAGTGACTAAGAATGGCCTCCAAGCATTGATCCCTACACAGACAAACACACACACAAAGTTTTACAGTTGCCATGTCTGGGAATAGAACTCCTACCTAACTAGTACATCACACTACAGCATTACGCAGTTTTAGCATGTGCCATGGTGCTTATGGGCTACTCTTTCCCCAAAGGTGTATTTCAAAGTGAATGACATCAGCAGGCTTGCCAAAGTAGAACAATGGAAGTTGTAGTGACTGTGAATGGCCTCTAAAGAATTGATCCCTACACAGACAAACACACAATATTTTACAGTTGCCATGGCTAGGATTAGAGCTCCTACCTAACTGGTACATCACACTACAGCATTATGCAGTTATAGCACACGCCACAGAGCTTACTGGGTACTTCTTCCCCAAAGGTATATTTCAAAGTGAATGAATTCAGCAGGCTTGCCAAAGTAGGGCAATGGAAGTTGTAGTGACTGTGAATGGCCTCAAAAGCATTGATCCCTATACAGGCAAACAAGCACACACACAAAGATTTACAGTTGCCATGCCTGGGATTAGAACTCCTACCTAACTAGTACATTACACTACAACATTAGTCAGTTACAGCACGTGCCACAGAGCTTACTGGGTTACTTCTTCCCTAAAGGTGTGTTTCAAAGTGAATGACATCAGCAGGTTTGCCAAAGTAGGGCAATGGGGAGTGTAGTGACTGTGAATGGCTACAAAAGCATTGATTCCTATACATGCACATGTACATAGTTGCCATGTCTGGTACTAGAACTACTACCTAACTAGTACATCACACTATAGCATTATGCAGTTATAGCACGTGCCATGGAGCTTATAGGGCTATTCTTTCAGCAAAGGTGTATTTCAAGGTAAATGACATCAGCAGGCTTGCCATAGTAGGGCAATGGGGAGTGCAGTGTGTGTGCATGGGCCATAAACCATTCATCTAGAAGCAGACACACAACACTCAGGCACACATAGGTTTATATTTCACAGGTACGTGTATACAACTGCTAGATGAATACTGACTTGTACAGTCATATTACACAGTTATCACAAGCACCACAGACACTATAGTGCTGATGGATACCAGAGGCAAATGTCTACAGTGATTGACATTTGCACATCATGTGGTTTTAGCCAATTGGATGCGTGCTGGGTGGGACAGGCCTTATGAAGGGAGGCTCTTTGTCACCATCTGTCACTCTCTTCCACACATCTATGTATATGCATTTTTGGCCTAATATAGTGTGTGTCCTTGGATATATGTGTGTATTCCTATCCAATGTGTGTGCAAAGCATGATTGGTGTGCAGTGTGGAGTGTGTGCACAAACATCTGTGACTGTCAGCTATGTATAGTCCACTGCTGTTGCCAGACATGGGCTTCATTTCTTAAGTGTGGGAGCATGCCCGGTATGACATTTCAGTATTTTGTTGTCAGGATTGGGCTTCATTTCTCTAAGTGTGGGAGCATGCTCAGTATGACCTTCTGTATTGAATGTGTGAATCCATTCCAGGTAGGTTGTACTCCAATGCAGGCTTTTGTGTTCTACACCAACAGCTAGCAACCTGTTTCTGTAGGATATCTGTAGATCGGTTGACAATATGGGGTCAAAATGGACAAAGGATAGTGGGTTACTGAAGGTAATTGTGTCTGTGCTGCTTCTGCTACATGGTTTTGGTGTTAGCAGAGATATTCAGACATATGTACTGGTTTACACTGTGATGTTTTATGTCATCAACTACTGTCAGGTATACATATTTGCTTGCAATAATTTCCTGGGGAACACATGGTGAATGCAGCTGTGTCCAGTATTGTGGTCTCCAGCCTACATATTCTTGCACAATCATGCCATTCTTGAGGGGTAGCTGCAGAGACTTGCTGATGTTTGAGTAATTGGTTCAGCACCTTGGTACAGTGGTGGCTGAGAATCCCATGTTTGTACATCCATTGACGTGACAGAATGGCCATATCTTGCTATGGCCATACCTCACAGCTGTACAGATTCACACAGGTTACCCAGAGGCAGGGGTCATATTTCTGGTCATTACCCCTTTGCATTGTGATTTTCAAGCAGGTATGTAGCCACCCATTCCTGTGTTTGCAGGCAGGGATAGTATGTGCACATGGCTGAGTTTCAGACTTCACACACTCCATGGCGTCCATGCTCCCACCCCCCCGTTATTATATCCTCTTCTAAATATTATGCAAACATTATCTGATAAGTTCCCTTCCCTATAGTTATCACTTCATCCCAGCAGTAATTCGGTGTTGGTCCACAGTTCATGCAGTAGAACATGGTGGACATGTTACTGGAATTTGTTGACATGGCCTTGCATTTGGGTTCTTTGGACTGTGATATGTTATTTGAGAGTCCATGACATAACATACATTGGCAGTATGGGTGAGACACAGTCCTTTGACAGAGGACTGTAGGGCATTTTGTAGTGATGCAGGCCAGGTGTAGCAGGCCGTTGCATTGTGTCACTCCTACAGTCCCAGACTGCAAGCCACTATATTCTCCTGGGGTGACGGGGTAGGTGTGCAAGATGTTATTGTCAATAGTTTCTGTCCTTACTGATCCAGTGGTGAGGATTCTGGCAGGGTGCTGCTTACAGCTAGGGACACACCTGCATGGGATACCTCTGCAGCATGCTGCACTCTGTGGCTATTTCCATACAGAGATGGGAGTCATATTGTACTCATTCCCAACAGCAGGGATAAGACCTGTGAGGTACCCGTGTGTGATGTTGGGGTGAGCTGGGTGCGTGTATGCTCTAGATGCTACTTGCATCTGACTCACAGATATACATGGGGCATTCCACTTATGCTGGCTTGTGCAGGGACATCAGAAGTTTCTCAATACTTCATACCTGTGACCTTTGTGGTCTGCCAGTGTTTAGCCAGACAACATCGGTATTCCATACTACAAACTCAACTAATGTGCTACTAACCTGTATGTACAATTCCAAAGGTGTGTCCATTTGACAGTAACATATTATACACTGTTTGTCTGGGGTACTTCCACCTGTGTACTGTTTGTATGTATGGGCCCACATTCATGCCATGTCCATCTTTCAGATGGTGACAGTTATTACATCCAAACAATTACTATGGCTTACTGCTGGAATGTGTTTTGCTGGGATGCATTGTGTTTGGCACTACAGTTGTGAGAACTTGGCCATGTCATCAGCAGTACTGGCCAATGGGCACCAGGACAAACCTCACCATGCCTACATGCTGACCACTCTCACACAATATACAACACACACCAACCTAACACGCAGCCCTGCATATTGTACATGTGCAACAATCTATCCTGATACTTTGGCTGGCTCAGGTAATCTGTAATCCACTGTTATTATACCTACACATACATGTTACTACATTTCTACATAGGATTGTGGGGGGGGGGGGGAGCACACCTGACAACTGTACACATTTGCTATGACTGTACTGCAGGTACTCCATTTCATTTTGTATTCTGACCTATCATGCAGACTAGAAGCATATCAGTGTACTACAGTTCTTATGTTTTATTGACCTAGATTTCAGTTTCAGACTTCTTACCCTTCAGAACTAACATCCAACTGCCTGACCTGTTGTAGTCTGTCTGTGTTGGTCTGGAGAGGGGCTGTTCTCCATAGCCATCAATCAGAGGCCTTAGCACAGCCTTTCTTAGTGTTTGTCTATGCCCGTCCTGCTGGATGAGGCTGTTGTTGGGTAGGTCAGCCTCTCTGACTGGCATGTGTGTGTCCTATGGACACACATTTGGCCCACCACATTTTCTGCAGTGGGTTTTGTCACCTTGTCTAGTGCTGGCTACGATGGCAACACCAGTATTTGTTACAGATTTCATGCTGCCACTATAGGTGTCTACTATCTGCTGGCATCCCATTTAGCCACCCGATTCCCTTGCATGCTCACATCCATACCATAGATACAAGTAACAAAACATACTACTCCATTCAGCAGTTTGTAGGGAGAGTGGCTTACCTTGTGGCTGTGCCAGTACTGAGGATAGTGCTGGAGGGCTGACTATGTTGGATGCACATAGTACACTCCCTATACATGGTTGAGCACAGGTAGTGTCATGTTTGGCATCTCTTTTACTGTACGTCCGAGTCAGAGAGTGGTGTCATTCCGTAGGTTCCTACAGTGTCAGTGTGTGTGTTATGCATTGCTTCTTTGCCAAGGCCTGGGCATACTTGATCATGCCTCCTTCTGCCTTCTGAGGCAGGCTCAGGTTGTTCCTCCTCTGAGTCACTCTGTGCATGTGCAGGCCTTGGCAATATGTGGTCCTACCTCGTGTTGTTCCTGCTGCAGCTGTTTACGCAGGATCATATTGTGTAGCATGGCACAATCAATGACAATTTGGGTACATGTAGCTGGTAAGTACTGTAAGACTCCACTGGATATGTCCATGCACCGGAACCATGACTTGAGCATCCCAAACAAGCTCTCTATTATGATTCTGGTCTGTGTGTGCCTCATTATGGAGTTCTTGTTCAGGTGTGTGTGCATTTTTGATGGGTGCCATCAGCCACGGCTCCAGTGCGTAACCAGCATCCGGCACTAGGTGGCCATGAGGGATGTCCCCATTGGCAAATCTCTGGTACAGCTGCATGATATGCCAGATGTGGGAGTCATGATAGCTTCCAGGGCAGACAACACACACATTCATTATAATGTCCTGGGCATCGCACATGACCTGGAATTTGAGGAGGGGAAGCCTTTGCGGTTGATGTAGACTCTACCCCACTCACCGGGTGGTGCTTTGATGTGTATGTGCACTCTATAGCACCCACTACCTCAGGGTATTCTGCTATTTGGTGGAAGAGATGCATATTGTTGGTCAACGCCTCATGGGTGTTGTGGAAATATACATATTCACTGGCATGTGCTGACACAGCATCCAGGAACTGGTGGAGTACCCTGGATGCTGATGCCTGTGAGATTCCCATGATATCCTCAGTTGGCCTTTGGAAGGTCCCTGTGGCTAGTATTCTTAGGCCTACACATACCATGGCATCCACTGGGATGGGTTCCCCTTTGTTGGTTCTGTGTGTGAGGCGTGGCCGGCACAGCTCAACAATTTGCTGTAGGAGGTCCCTGTTCACCCTATAGTGCTCCACTATCCCCAGCTCACGTAGCTCCTGTTAGGTTACCCTGGGTCTGTACACTCTTCTCCTTCTCCTCACTGTGGGTTGGTCATCAGCATCCTCATGCTCACCACCCTTAGCCTCTTCCACATGTTGATTTATGAGAGCTAATGCAGCTCCTATCATTTTGTTGCTTTTGTTAGGTAATATTTTCCTGCTTGTGTACACTGGTGGTGTAGAGTTTGTAGGAATAACCAGAGGGAAAGGTGTTTGCATGGTTTATAGTAGTGTGCTGATCTGAGTTGGGGTGCTGCATGTGTAATTGGCTGATTCTGATACATTTCACCTGTCAGCTATGCTAGTTCTCCTTAATTACCTTCCTACTGCAGTTTTCCCTTCCCATTGCCTTCCTGTTTAAGCCCAGGGGCATGCCACGCAAACATTGTGCTCAGATGTGCACAGAGCTGCTATTTCCTGGTTTACTTTTTTTTTCATTTAAAACATGGTGCGCTGCACACACACTTGCTCAGGCAAAGTAAATAGTGCTTGGCAGCTTCAGACACACCCCCTTGCTTAGCTCTGCTAAACTAAGGGCAATCCTGAGCTACAGGGCTCCAGTAAGCTTAGAGTATGCCTGAAACACCCCTCTATGATGTCAGCTAGCTCTTAGGCTTGCATCATGGTCTTCCTGCACCTACATTGTTGGATGCAGGCTAGCCATGAGGGGGAATCGGCATTCGGTATCATTCCCCTCATTTGTATAGGATTGCCTGCTAATGCCTAGTTACAAGTCTGACACTGAGCCTTCCCCCTTAGCAACCACTATTCACTGGCCTTGTTGTCTTCTGCCTGCCATTGACTTTAATTGGGAAAGCTTTTTTCAGGGTTTTTCTGTTATTTTCCAGCTGATCCCATTTGCGCACCGCTGCCCTATGCTTAAACGGCTGAAATCGGCCCAAAAAAATAAAAGTTCTTTTTTTTTATTTTTGCAACTGTTTTCTATGGCAATGGCCACATATTTGGCCGTTAGCATGCTTTACACATTATATACACCCTTTATTTGGAGTTGTCATGGCTCTGTTTTGTAGTTTGCAGAAATGTACTCGGTTACTAACTGAGTACATTTCTGCAGATTACACTAGTCCTGTACGGCAGGCTGCCAGATTTCTGGATCACAAATTTACCTCATTCACATGGTTTTCACCTGCAAATGGGGTAATTTGCATACAGGAGCTGTGTCCATGCAGGAATAGTACAGGAGCGCTCATGCACATCCAGGGAGCTTGTTCCTGGATCTCTCGGCAGCCATATTGCCTCCAGCAGCTCCTGTAATATCCCTGCACACTGTGCAGAGCTTGCTGAATCCCAGGGAGAATTTATTATGTCATGTATTGTGCCTCTTTTCACTTTCTGCCCATAGTCACTTATCATTTCAAGCTCTCCTCTTCTCCTCTTTCATCCTCAAAATAATAGCATTTTGTCCAGCAATCGTCACTGATTATAGTAATAAAAATTTATCTAAATACAGCATGCAGATATTTTTTTATCATCATTCCACATATACCACCAAACACAAGACCCTCCATTCAGAAAATAAACTACTGAAAGTCAGTGAAGGTAGCTATTGTAAATTATTAATGCAAATGGGAAAAAGTACATTAAACCTAAACAATAGGGACATTTTGATAAACAGAATATTTGATGACCTGATCTGTGTAATAAATTAAATATCCCATACTTTGTGACTAAGAACTAAGGAAAAACCATAATTGATTAAGGGGCTTAATGGCAGTTTTGACTGACAGTGAAGACTGCTGGTTTCTGCCATCTCAAAAACAGATGGGGAAAACACAGGCAGACCATCTGCAGACATACAACGGCACTGAAATCTTTGCACACTAGTAGGAGTGGGACAAAAGGGTAGGCCATAAAATTATTCACTTCATCATCATTTTAACAGACATAAGGTATAACCTCTCACTTCAGAGAATGAAGTAAATGCAGCCCCTTTTGCAAAAGCACTTTAAAGTATAACAGCAAGTCCAAGAATTTACTGTTTTTTTTTCATACTCACATTTTGATTTTCAATATGTCAGGATTCACAAATACACAGATATGCACTTCTGTTGTGGATTCATAGATGTTTACCCATACTGACATTGTACACTCGGTATACCTTTGACTTTTAAGGGCAGGGGTGCCAGAAGCTGTTGAAGGCTGGGGGATGGAGGACAAGAAGGGCACATGGTGATCTAAAAAGGGCATTTTTTAAGACTATTTACTACTGTGACAGAAGCTGGCCAATGTTAATCTGACTTACCATTCTGAACTATCCACTGATATGATTTTAAAGAATGGATGACGGAGGAATTAGCTGTCAACAGGAGTGAAATAACTTGACCTCTATGTGCTATTTGTTTCCTGCAGTACTTGACCTGCATAGAGAAAGCAACTGGAATTGTTTTTTGTAACTAATATTTCACTGGATCTAGTACTGACTATGGCCTGTGATATCTTCAGAGCTATCACTGTTGAGATGAGATGCTGTCTGTGTTGTTTTAGAACCAAACCAATAACTTAGCTTTCGTGGGATCTTTGCAGCAATATCTGCTAGTTCTTTTGTGGCCTGCTTCCTTTTTCTGTCAGGTTTTGACATCTTTACTTTCAGATGATGGTCAGTCTGCTCCTTAGAGAATTGGTCAGCCTCACTGAAAAACATTGTGCACAGACAGGTTCCCTATGTATCCTTGTCAAAGGATTTTGTTACCTGCACATGAAATATTTACATTAAATGTTATATCCATCAAAAATGCATGGTAATGTAAAACCTGTTATTCTACCAACTTTCTCAGTTTGTAACATCAGGGTTTTAAACTTTATATCATTCAGAAATGCATATTTATGCAATACTATCAATAATAGCAATAATATCAATAATAGCAATAGTATCAGGAATATCAATAATATCAATAATAATATCAATAATATCAGTAATATCAATAATATCAATAATACCAATAATATCAGTAATATCAATAATATCAATAATAGTAATATCAATAATAGCAATAATATCAATAATAGCAATAGTATCAGTAATATCAATAATATCAATAATAATGATATCAGTAATATCAATAATATCAATGATACCAATATCAGTAATATCAATAATATCAATACTATCAATAATATCAATAATATCAATAATACCAATAATATCAGTAATATCAATAATATCAATAATATCAATAATAGCAATAGTATCAGTAATATCAATAATATCAATAATATCAATAATATCAGTAATATCAATAATATCAATAATAGCAATATCAATAATAATAATATCAATAATATAGTAATATTAATGATATTAATAATAACAATAATAGCAATAATATCAATATAAATAATAGCAATAATATCAATATCAGTAATATCAATATCAATAATATCAATAATAATAATATCAGCAATATCAATAACATCAATAATATTAATAATAACAATAATATCAGTAATATCAATAATACCAATAATATCAATAATATCAGTAATATCAATAATATCAGTAATATCAATAATGTCAATAACATTTTGGTGCCCCGCAATTGTTATTGGCTTTGCCCAGAATTCATAAACTAAGAGAAAATCCGTGAGGCTTAAAAGTACTAAATAATGTCAAACATTTGAGCTTCAGACTTTAAATCCTTCAAAAAATGCATGATAACACAAATCCTGTTATTCTAGCAACTTTCTAACCTTATAAGAGCAAGTGCCTGGTATTAGGCCTTTGTTCCACATTATTTTCATCATTATCTTCCTTATTTCTAGACTTGTCTAAAGCCTTCAGCACAGTTTGTCACAGCAAACTTCTGCTTCAAATGCCCCCACTAGGTCTATCTCAGCCCACCCTTCTGTGGCTCAAAAGCTACTTGTCCAATAGGTATCAGTCAGGAAAATGGCACTTCACACTCTCTGCTTATTTCCCCAGTCACCACCAGCAGATCACAAGGCTCTATCCTTGGTCATCTCCTCTTTATCATTGTCATCAATACCCTCTATACATCCGTACAACAGGCCATCCTAATACAATACACAGATGATTCCACTCTCATTTGCACATCTGACAACATGGTACACCTCCAAAAAATTACACAGGAACTTTTAACAGCCACTGAAACATGGCTTCATAACTCACAACTTATGTTCAAGCCAAAAAAGACCAAACTACTACTTTTTCTCCCAAACCCCTCTCTCATGAAAAAACTAATTTTAAAGTCCTCTCTTTTGATAATACAACCATTGAAGTCACTTCTCATAGCAACTTAATATAGGTGATAGTGGATGATAAGCTTACATTTGATGTACATGCACAAAATTGCATAAAAAAATCATCAAAAACTAGGGATGCTTTACAGAGCCAAAAGCTTTCTCACTGACACAGCATAAACTACACTTGCCACTACTTATCTCCTCCCCACACTTCTTTATGATGCTCCCATCCTTACTAACCTCCAGCCTTCACAAAAATTAAAACTTAAATAATGATGTAGCAAAGTTGCTAAAATTGTAGGAAATACACCTTTCAGAACTCATCACTGTATAACACTAAAAAGCCTAAATTGGTTAGAACTGCCTCATCAACTAATATACACACAGCTTCTTACCACCTATAAAATTATCCAGCATCCAGCTGCCTGTCCAGCACTAAAAAACATTCTACACAGCTATGTTCCCAGTCAGTCATTGTGATTCACTGACAAAAAACTCATGTCTGTCTACAAACCTAGCAAATCTGCTGGGCATTGTCTGTACTTGTACAAGGCTTCAAAGGCCTGGAACTCATTATTTGTATCCAACAGGTCAATACCCTCCCTCCTATCTTTCAAAACCACTCTGAAATACTTCTTAACTAAAACCTGTTTTTGTTAAAACCTGGATAAACTATATTCCTAAATGTGCCTTTTCATTCCTTTTACCTCCTTACGCTCCCTTCTTCACTTACTTACTTTCTTACTTCTATCTAATTCTATTCCCTGACTTTCTGTCTAACTATACAATACACCTGTTTTCCCTTACTTCATATTGCAGTTCCTGTTTGTGTTAGACTAACTTACGTTTAATTTCTCTACAAATTGTTTAAAATTTCTATAAATATGAAATGATTGTCATAAAACTTGTATCAGTTCTTAACCAGTGTTTTATATTATTTCTAATTTGTTATAATTATTTAAACTGCAGATGTTTTTGTTTTGTTTTTGAAGACTGTAACATTATTGTTCTTAAATATTTTGCAATAATTTAGAGCTTATTTCATAGACCTCTGCTGAAAATGGGCTTCTACCCAGCTGGACTTTCCCGGTAATCAAATTCAATAAATAAATAAATAAATACATTTTTAATTCCAAGAGTAAATCAAAATATAACATTATGAGGGACTGCTTTGTAGAAATATTTATTGACTTTGATACTACTGTGATTCCTCGGTTCATAATTTGAGACTTTGAACCTGCAGTGATCAAGGACTTTCTGTACAACTTTCCATTGACAGATGTTACAGGTTCTTTTCTACTTTACTCAGAATATTTGGTTGGATTTGCATGTATTGGGTTTGTCATCTTTGTATGGCAGTAATGTTACCTTTAAAACAACAATTCAGCAAGATATGGCACTTGCATTTTTGCCTCCTAATGAAATTGTGTTTTTGGAATTAAGTACCATTTCCTGAGGCTGGTGAGACTTTGATGAAGCACTATCCAGACTAATCTTTGACTCCCCCATACTCATCAAGTTAAACAAAGCAGACTTTAACAAACTAAACACTTGCTACAATGAAATAGCTAGGTTTGCTACTGACTCACCCTTCAGGACACATCACTGCATAGCAATCAAGCAACTATCCTGGCTAAAATTACCCAACCTGCTCACATATAACCAGCTTACAATAGCCACCAAATTCTATATTAGCGTGATAGAGTCCCTGCTCTTCAAAGTCTACTTAATATCTAGTCTAATAAATGCCTATTAAGATCCAACAATAAAGCACTGACTAACATAGGCAAAAGCACCAATAGCTCTGGGGACTTCTTGTTTTCCATTTTTGTTGCAAAACCATGGAATACCATCCCATAGATATTAGGACCACTGAAAACAATATAATTTCAAAAACCTCCTCCAGTCTCATTTACGTAGTTCTTGGTTATGTAATTGTTTTGACCCTGGGTAGCTTCATTTCATTAGATCATATCATACCTTAACCTTCTATGAAAACTTTGCAACAACTCCTTTCTATACTCTTAATCAATCAATGATTATTTACTGTACTAGCCACTGATGAATGTAACCCAATGACTGAACAAAATGTCCTTTCAACTGTATTGTTTATTGTTACACACTGGCTCCTTATAGAATATTTACTTTTTGCTCCTTTCTTGGCCTCAAAATTGTACTTTATTAAGTTTTGACTCTGAACTGTATTTTATTAACATGTATTTACAGTACTAATCTTTATGGAGCTTTTCTCCCCAGCCTCTATTGAAAATGGGATCCATGCCCAGTCGGACTTTCCCGGTAAACAAATGTAAAATAAATAAATAACTACTTTGAACAGTACAGGGCCATTTATGTACAGTAGCAACATATGTTAAGGATGTACCTAGACTTCCTTCTCTGTTTCCACCATTGTTTTGGTTTATACCTGCTGCTCATGCTCCTGGTATGCCAAGGACTCAAAATCTCATTGAGGAGTGGCACAGGAGGCTGAGATGTCTTTTGAGATGTCATTTGAGGGATCTGTTTTATATTTTGTGCTGCCTAGTGAAGGAAAAGGGTCAAGTGTATGAAATGTAGTTGTGTTTGTCATCAGGAAGCGTGTATTCTCCCCTGTGGCAAAGTCAGGAGGTTAGAGAACTCTTTATGGTTTATGGTGGAACACAAGAAGGCTTATTCAACATTGTAGTTCCTAAGACTACTTGGTGTGTCTTTGCATGTTTAGTTATTTGTAGAAACTGCTGTTTAAGATATTCCATGAAATATAGCATTGTCTGCATTTTCAATGAGTTGTACTGTGATTATTTGTATTGTTGATTTTATGTACTATAAATGTTTTTTTCTCAATAAATTTTGAACGGGTAATTGGTACATTGTTATAAACACATGTATGTGTATATATATATATATATATATATATATATATATATTTTTTTTTTTTTTCCATGTGTGTGTGTGTGTGTGTGTGTGTGTGTGTGTTTATGTGTATATTTGCAGCCATTAAAAAATGGACTTTTACAAACGAAAGAAGAGATGGAATCAAATATCTACCTATGTAACGAAGCTGCTGAAAGGATTGCATTTTAAGTTGGAAGGGATATAAAGAAAACCTTCTGTTAATATGGAAAGCTATCCTGCATTATAGGCAGAGGACAAGAAGGAGAAAAAGGTACAGTGTTAAGAGAATAAGAAGCGGGTAGTCACTGCAGAAACAGAAAAAAAGCATGCTACATTCTACTGCATTATGTATTGTGAAGTGTCCAGGTGGGGGTTAAAAGAAAGTTTGCCAAGTTCTCCAAACCAAAACTTGGGTTGTATGCCTGAGGAGGTGTTCTGGGGCACCTGTCTAGGTGTGCTGCTTCCACTTCAGGATGTTCTGTCAAATGTGACGCCTCTTCCAGCTCAGAAGTCATGATTCAGTTTGCCCACATTTTAACTTTATAGATAGTCCTCAGGATGTAATAATGATGACATTTTCTGAGGTGGGAGATGACTTTATAAGGAAATGGAAAATGTTCTTCTGGTTTATATTGGATAAATTCTCCTAGCTTGTTATCCAGCTTCTAAACTTTGACATATAGTTCCTATGCAATCATATCTGCAATCCTGAAAATGTACATGGAAAATACATGCTCTTTCTATTTCACTGTTTGCTTATGTATTTATTTATTTTGTATTGATTTAGATCACTATGCTTTTGTACAAACACCTTTAATTAATAGCACTGTGGATCTGCTCACAGTTAGAAGCCACTTAGTATATAGGAAAGCCATTTTGTCATTATTTCACACAGCATAATACCATCATCCAGTACCAGCCTGCAAATGCAAGCCCAGTGCTGAAAAAAGTAGTTGCATCATCAGTCCTTTGTCAAAGTTAACTCATATTACTTGCAAATTTACTAAGCAAAATTAAACTGCAAAGAAATGCTATTAGTATGAATTTATTACAGTGAAAAACAATACTTCACAGCATACAGCTGTTAGAACAAAATGCATATATATTTTACATTTTATATATATATATATATATATATATATATATATATATATATATATATATATATGGGTCCCCTTCAATAGATCTAATGTCTACAAGTTCAAACCACATATGGCCGAGACCATATGTTTGAACTTGTAAAAGTTCAATTGGACTGAATGGAGATCTCTGTACAGTGCAGAAAGGGAAGATTTTCCATTTCCGCAATGTAGTGCAATCTCGGAGTTGGTATATTTAAGTAAGGAGGGTGTGGGGGGTGCAGGGGGCTATACCCCCTGCTATAGATGTTTAGTTTTGTGTTTTATTTTATTTGTTTTTACTTCAGTGTTCAAACTTTTACGAGTTCGAACATATGGTCTCGGCCATATGTGATTTGAACTTGTAAATGTTCGATCTACTGAAGTAGATCCAGATATATATATATATATATATATATATATATATATATATATATATACACGCACACACACACACACACACACACACACACACACACACACACACACACACACACACACTATATTGAAATGTATTGTAGTTTGTTCACAGTAGAATAATTAGTATCCTAGTGAAGGCAAAAATATGCTGCATACTACATAACAAATAGCATACACAGGCAAAGACTCAGCACTGGTTATCAAGATGGAAAAACAGATTATTATGTCAATTGTTATGGAGCTAGGCAATCTTAATAAGTCCTAGCTGTTATGCAACTCATTCATCATTGCTATAGTACATTCTTTTCTTATTTCTCACTTACTTCTTATAGCCTTCTTGGTCAATACAATGAATAACTATTGTATAGTCCATTCTTTTCCATGCAGTTTAACCACATATCATAGGCAAATAACTTGTGTCTAGGTGATTTCTGCACTTTTGACCTTGAAGCAAATCCACCGTACAGACATTCAAAATAGAAGATATCATATCCATAGCTGTAGCTCTATATATCTATATCTGTGTTTGTCTTTATGTCTGTCTTTATACATATATATCTCTCTCTGTGTAACCAAAGCACCGTCCACATTTCAAACATAGATTTACATAGTATTGAAACATTGAACCCTACTGGAATATAAGATTGTTTACGCAGATTTCCAGGATGGCTGCACATTGAGTAATAGTTTAAGTCTAGCCCTCCCAGTGTGATAACAGAAACTTAGCAGAGAAAGCCAGTGAACTTATACTTCTAGGTAAATTTCAGTAACTGGCTAAAAAGTACACTACCTGGATGCCAGGAAAAAAAGAAATACAGAAGACCTGAAGGAAAATCAGCTAGAAAAGTCGAGTTAAAAACAATAACTGGGAAAAGAACTGCAGCTGTTCACCAAAAAGCAGTGCAAGCTCCAGACATGACTTCCAATAACCTAGAGGAAAGTATAAGACAATTGCACAATTGCACACCAACCTGATTAAAATAAATGAAAAACAGATGGAGTATATAAACTCAAACAACAAAAGGCTGGAAAAATTGAAGAATCTTTAAACAGATGTTAAGATGAGGTGGCATAACTGCAAAAATCAGAGGTCAAAATGAAGAAAAGGCTGACTGAATATGACACTGCACAAGAAGAGATTTAAAAAAAAAAAATAGAATTAGAAGACAGAGCATGTTGGGAAAACCTGAGATTTTCTGCTGTACCAAAGATGCTGGAAGGAGCAGACTGTATTAATGGTTACCCTTCATAATGTTGATTGCTCATAATGTCGTCTCCCTGAACATCGAGGCAACTATGTCAAAACTTCATAACAGTAAAATCCCGGAACAGCGAATTCCACCTCCCGGAAAGTAACCATTTGGCCATCACTGACAAAAATAACAACCTGAACACATTAAACCCATCGAAGTGGGGGGCTTTTCCCCCCTCATTCCCCCTACTTAAATATTCCAACTCCGAGATCTCACTACAGTGGAGAAAAGGGCAACCGTTGGCAGTGGTGGCCAAGTGGTTACTTTCCGGGAGGTGGAATTTACTGTTCTGGAATTTCATTGTTTTGAAGCTTCAATGTTATCATCTCAATGTTCAGGGAGATGACATTATGGGAAATCAATGTTATGAAGGGTAACCATATTCAATTCTGAAAGCACAAATAAGCAACTGGACTGGTATTCCACAACAAGAATTGTTAACTGAAAGGGCACATCATGTGTATGCTCTAAACCTGGCTATGAGAAACCAACCTAGACCTTTAATAGTAAAGATGCAGTCCTGCAGTAGAAGAAGTTGATTCTGTCAAAACTGTGGCAGAAGGGCAAAGTAATAAAAGTGGGAGGCAACAGATTATTTGTGGAGAATGACTATTTATTCTACACCAGGCAGGAGTAAATTTATTCCACTGTTAAGGAAATGTCAAGAAGCAGGCATGAGATTCAAACTGCTGCACCCAGCTATCTTCAAAATAATTTTCCATAGAGGGAAAAATCATTTTTGATGAAGTACATGTTAAGGAGGAAATACAAAAGTTTGTCCACCAAAAGCTGAGCTGCGAAACAGAGGGAGAGTCTGTTTCTTCTTCTTGTGGTAAGGAATACAGAGAGGTTGTACCAGTTAAACATTTTCCAAAGTTTCAATGGAAGATGCTTGAGAGAAGGAAAGAAGCACAAGAGTCAACTAGAAGAACTGAAAGTACATTGGAAATGAAGTGGAGACATTATTTGAGAGATGGTGATAAACAGGAATAAAACCTGTAACTTTGAAATTGACAAATCTGGGATTGCACAGCAATAACTAAGTTTGTAAAACATGAAATAACAATAAAATCTGGAAATATTGGACTTTTTTGGAATTTGTTGGACTTGTAGGGGACTCTAAAGCATATCCCTACTGCATGCCATTAATGTTTGGAAAAATAGCTAAGTGAGGGAAAGAGGAGGGGGAAAGTTAGCTGTAAATATAATATTTTTTTTCTTAACAGTACTAGTTCTATTGTGCTTGATTTTCTTTGTATGCTATAAAGTAAAGTACGTGTAATGGGGATACTAATGTAAATAGGTCAACATTTTTTTCTTTGTCCCTTCTCTCTTTCTCCTTGTTCAGTTTTAATAAATGTAGCACTGCAATGTAAAAATAAAGAAATAAAATTTAAAAAAGTCTGGTTAAAAGAGCATGAGAAAAAAACTGTGCATTTTTATCATTCTTGTTTAGGGGAATGATTGGAATAAGCCTCTTAGCTTGATCTAGTAACAAGTTTTAGGAGTAAGTAAATGAAAAAGAATAGTGAATATTACACAGCTTTTTTTCTAGTAGATAAATATATGCTTATTTTGTATCTAGTTCTTATGTCCCTAGGATACAATCTGATAAAGAGAAATAGTTAGGAGATAATGTTTTCTGAAAGCATTCAAGTGTTTTCCCAAGTGTTTTAGGGGGGTATTGGGGGTGGGAGTTTTTTGAGGACTTTTAATAAAAAAGTTTTGTAACATGTGACATAGGCTTAAATGGATATGATGAGAAGCAACTGTTTAAAAGGTCACCATGACAAACGGTGTATTCATGTAACACAAAAGCAGGAACTAGACATTTAACAAAAAAAATCTGTTACACATAAAAGGTGGGAATAATAACTTCTTGATACAAAGATACTTTCTGTGGTGTCTTTAAATGTCAATGGTCTCACAGATAAAATACAAAAAAGAAAGAGCAGTGAACTGTATTAAAAATGTAGAATGCAAATGACTATGCTACTGGTGACACACTTGGAAAGAAATGAACATGTGAATTTGATAAAGAAAGATTTTCAGGATGTTTATTCAGTGGAATACCTGGGACAAAGGAAAAGAAGAGTACTTATGTTAATTGCAAGAGGAGCTCTAATAGTGATAGAAGAGAATACAAAGATAATAATTGTAGATATGTAGCACTAAGGGCCTACTGGCATGGGAGGAGGAGTATTACACTGGCATGGATTTATATTCCATCTAAACCTGCTATAATGGAGCTTCAGAAAATTCTGGGAGAAATAACCAGCTTTCAGCAAGAAATATTATTTATAGCTGAGGACTGGAATTTGATTTGTAACAGAGGAGATGTGTCTGGGGGGCCCATAATGGAGAATATAACAAAGGAGGATAGATTTTTTTGAAGAAATTTATGAAAGAATTTGGCATGGAAGATATGAATTCAGTACTGGGAGTGTAAAGTGAATTTACATATTATTCCCCAAGATTCAAATACTGGGCTAGGCTAGATATAATTTGCATTACATAGGAACATGTGCATTTAATTGTAGGTCTTGATACATACCCAATAACTATTTCAAATCATGCATCAATAATACCTAAAATAAAAGCACAGGGTAATGAAATAAAATGAGACACTGTCAGTTTCCCACTTATCTGCTGAAAAGGGAGGACTTTAAGGAATGGATAGTGGAAATTATTCAGGCGCTATTAGAGAAGACAGAACTTTCTTCTGAAAATATAGCTAGGGAGTGGGATAAAATTAACGTGGAGTTTAAAAATAAGATGGCAATAAAAGAAAGGGAGATATGTTTAAGAAGTAACAAGAATTTTTTAGAGGGACTGACAAATATTAAAGTATTGCAAAATAGGGTGAATCTCACAGAGCAAGAAGAGGAGGAACTGTAAAATGTTAAACAGAGAATAAGGGATTACCTTGATAATATGCATGAGTTCAGAAATATTGCTGTAAAGCAACTGTTTTTTTGATAACTCTGGAGCACATAAAAATTTATTATAACAACTCAGACAACAGAAAGTAGAAAGGGATTTTGCAAAGCTTAGGGAGCCTATAACATGGAAGATAACAAGAGATCCTGTAGAAGTATTAGAACTATTTTGAAAATTCTGTAAAAGTTTGTATAAAGCAGAGGAAAATGGAAATCAAGAAAAGGTACAAATGGAAATGATTATAGAAGAATCAAATATGTCAAGGATAGAGGCAGATGAGGCTCAATTACTAATAGTTATGACAGGAGGAGATGAGATAAAATGGTGATGTATAATCAATCTACAAGAAAGTCCCCAGGAATATATGGTATTCCTGTAGAAGTTTGGATGCTAGGAAGGAAACAATTGATAAAGGTGTAGAAGGTTTTGTTTAACAGTATTTGAAGAGGAGACATACCAATATCCTGGAAAGAAGAGGTGGTGGCTGTAATACCTAAAGAGGTCAAAGATCCACCAGATCCAGCTTCATACAGGCCCATTTCTATACTAAGTCATGATTATAAAGTGTTTATGTCTATAATGGCTAAAGGAATGGCAAAAGTGATGTAAAAACTGAAAGATATGGATCAATCTGGGTTTGTGGAGGGGAGGCAAACATTTAACAACATTAACAGAACATTGATGATCCACAGGGAAGCAGAATGTAAGGAAATACCACAGTTGTTGGTGGGTCTTGATGCAGAGAAAGCATTTGACAGAGTAAGCTGGAACTTTATGAGCAGGGAAATGGAAGCATTTGCATTCCCTGATAAAATTATAAGGTTGATTAGCAGTATATGAGGGATCAGAGGCAAAAATTAAAGTGGGTGGGTATTTCTCTGATCATTTCTGCTTGAGCAGAGAAACAAGGCAGGTGTGTCCTCTTTCCACTTTGTTATTTGCATTGCATTTAAAATCATTGGCAAGGAAAATAAGGGATTCAGAAATTCAAGGATATAATTGGTATGGTAGTTAAGAAACACTGGCTCTTTTTGCAGATGATATTATTTTATACTTGATAAAATCAGAAAAGGACATTTCAGTGTTGCAGAATACTTTGAGACAGTTTCAGATTTTTTGAGATACAAAATAAATGAAGCTAAAACAAAGGCAATAGCAGCAAATTATGTACCCACAAATGAATTGGTTCAGCAATATCCATATTTATGGGGACATAATAAAATGAAGTATTTAGAAGCATGAATTAAAAATTATTCTAATGTGGCAGCTAAGGATATGTGGGAAGAGACTAAACAAAAGATAATAACAAACGCTGAGAAATTGGAAGCACTGTTATATGGATATGGATAGTAAGATGCAATCAGTAATAATGCTTGTCCTTTTAGTCTTATACACAAGTCAGGCATATTTTTATCAACGAGAGGAGCAGTTGCAGATAGCAATTAATAAAGAGCTGAAGGATTTTATCTGGGAGGGGAAGACTGAAAGAGTCAAGTAGAATAAGATGATTCATCCAATAGAAGAAGGCAGATCTGGATTGTGTGATTTGAAGGGGTATTTCAGAACTACACTATTAAGGCTCTTGTACATAGCCCAAGCAGAAACTTACAATTCAAAGAGGAAAGGGGTGATGATGAAACAGGGGGAAGCTCAAGAAACAAAGAGAGACTGGGATTTTGGATGCAGACCTTTAAGGACAATAACAATAATCATACAGAACATTAAATTCATAAAGTAGCAGAAAGTATTCTAAGAACCAAGACAACATGGGAATGGAGCAAGGAGATTCTACTGATAGAGATGACTGCAACTAGGGATAAAGACAATAGGCAAGAGAAGGCTGGAATTTATTGGAGAAAACTGGCAAAGGAACGAAGGTATTGGGAGCATTTAAACTGAGAGGGAAAGGCAATAGAATGGGAAGATTCATTTGGACTGCAGGTTAGAGATTGCCTTCCCTATCAAGGACTGATATTAGAGTAAAGGCAAAAAGAAATAAATAGGGTGTCCTAAATGAAAGACCAGCACTAGTAGAGTTTTTACTAGAATCTAGAACAGAAGCTGCTGTTAAAAAAGGAATATTTAGTACAGCATATGAAATATTTATGCAATAACCGACAATGTGGTGTGGTATATTGAAGGTTTACCCATGGTTGGCGTGGTTTAATCATAAGGGTGAAGCCTGAGTGATTAAATAAAGCCAACCATGGGTAAATTTCAATATACCACAGCCATGGAGTCGGTTATTGCTATTATACATTGACATTATTTAAGAAAAAAATACTTACTTTTCTTAAATAATGTCTTTGTATAACGGTGCATTACTGTTCTTCCGTCGGTGGTGGTATACTGCTTCCTTGTGTTGATGTACTGCACATGCATATGGGACTTGTGTTCCTATGCATACCCAGTACACAAATGCTTTGAAACTGAAGCAATGGAGAAAAGAAAGTCTTGGTTGCTCCATTTTTTTCTTTTGTTTTTATTTATTAAAAAAAATGTTTTGGACACTTTATACTAATGGGAAAAAAGTCTGGGCGACTGGACCTTTTTCCATTGATATACTGGGGGATGTACAATGGGAACGCTGGCCAATCAGTATGCACATTTTGGAATATTAATGGGGGGGTCATTGTATAATGTATAATAACTATAAGAATCAATCAGAGGAGGTTAAAAAGGATTGCGAAGAGAGATTGAATAAGCAATTCACAAAAAAACAATGGGGGGATATATGCCTGCCCCCCAAATATGCAAGAAAATCTAGAAAATTTAGGATTTTTGCTTGGAAATATTTACATAGATAGTGTTATGCCCCAAGTAGACTCTACAGAACTTTTCCTCAGGTAGACAGAAAATGTTTGAGGTGTGACTGGGAAGAAAGAGCTAATTGGGAACATGTTTTCTGGGAGTGTAATGAGTTGGCAGACTTTAAAGATTCCCCGCAGACTACTCTATCAGAGATACTGGTTGAGCAAATTAGTGTAACTAGGGAAATTATTTTTTTGAGCTAGGATACTGAATCGGAATTGCCAATACATAGTAAGGCCTTTCTGAGTCTAATTATGCTGGCTGTCAAAAAAGCAATTACTAGAAAATGGAAATCAAAGACTAAACCAACTGTACTAGTAGCTGAAGATAAAACAACTGGAACAGAGATATTTAGAAAAGGGTAGGAGCAAATTACACAGGAAAAATGGGAACTATAAGAACAATACATACAGGGGAGGAATGAGGTTTAAAAGAAGGTAGAATCTGAATGAGCTATATAATGTTTGACTGACAATGATTGGGTAGATTATAAGTGATGTACAATGTTTGCAACTAAAATTACGTCAATATTGTCTGTGATGTAAAATGCTTGCAACTAAGACTGAGGGGGGAATTCAGTAAAGCCTACATGTTTTTTTTTCATGTAGGTATCACTGCGATGCCTACATGGGCGCGAGCATTTTTAGATTCAATAAGCACTACTTAGGAGCACGCATGCATGTGCAAACTCAGAAACTTTTGTGGCATGCAAATGGCCTCATAAGCAGGTTAATCTCATGCAAATGAGGCATGTAGAGCAATCCAACATACATAAAGGCACCTGTTAAGACCCCATGTCAGTGTCCATAGTGTACTCAGAAAAATTCTGCATACAGAAGTATAGGCAGACAAAAGGGGGTGTAAAAGTGTAGAAATGTGGACATAAATCCCCTGAAAATATAAGACCACATACACATATGAGCAAAACTATTAGTCTGTTTGTCAGAAAAATTAAAGGGAATAAGTTAAATTAATAATTTTTTTAATAATATCGGCATGTTTGCATTACATGCCACTGTGCACAAACATGCTTAATAGAAAAAAAGAAAAAATAGAAAAAAAAGTTTATAGTGTTTGACAGAAATGTATTATAGAAGCTTGCATGGGCTCCCTACAGTGGTGCATTGCTGCTGTTGCTAAGGTGATAGGGCTATGAAGTGGGTACTTTCTAGTCTGTCAGCATGGATAAGTATGCAAATGAGGTAGATTTATTGAATAGCAGAAAGGAGTAATACACATATCTCCTTCATGTAGGGTCTTACACCATGTTGATTTTTACATAAGATGTGGATAACATCAGGGGGTTGTGTCTCCTCATGCCGAAGCTCTTTTAAGCTTAGTTGTGCATGTTTGCATGGTGCGCTGACTGGCTGAGCATGTTCTAAAAATCTGGATGGATTCAATTAGACAATCTGACCTTTGTATAAGCTATGCTGTGCAGCTCAGTGCTGTGTGCAGCATCACACACTGAAATAGTGTCAATAAATTATGTTAATTATATTGTAGGCAGGTTGGGATGCATCATAGTTAGCTAATCACACATTCTGCACCTACAGGAGAGCTGTATACAGTATGTATACACCCTACATTCTGATTTTCCCCCAATACTCTGGATCATTGGAGTACAGACTTGGGAATTTTAACTGAGATAATGCTAGGGACTAGTGCAGGTCTGCTATATCTGTATGTGCTAGATGCTGAAGTCAATGCAGCTAGTGCTTCTGACCATAGGCTTAGGCAGAGAAAAAGAAGAGTGTTCCAGCCCAGTGTAACCTTCCAGGAGCTACATGAGCTGGAGATTGTAGAGTGCTGCAGAGTGGGCAGGGTCATACTACAGGAACTCACTGAGCTCTGCTGCCCTTGACTCAGACCCAGAGCCAACAGAGGGGAACTCATTCTAGTGGAAACAAAAGTGGGTGTAGCCCTTAGGATACTAGCTACAGGTACTTTCCAAAGACCAACTGGGAACATGATGGGAGTCTCACAAGCATCTGCATCCAGGATATTCCACCAGTTCCTGGATGCCATACTACTACATGCCCGTGAGCACATATCTTTCCCCTTACCGCTGAGGCAAGGGCCAGCAATATGGAACACTTCTACTGTGTAGCAAACTATCCTGATGTACTGGGTGCCATAGATTTCACTAATGTACACATCAGGACACAATCTGGTGAAGAGGGTAGAATCTACATCAACCACAAGGGGTACCACTTCATCAACTGCCAGGTTGTGTGCAATGCCCAGGAGATTATCCTGAATGTGTGCGCTGGCACCCCTGGCAACTATCACAACTCCCATTTCTGGCATGCACCACAGCTGTACCAGATGTTTGCTAGCAGGGATATCCCACATTGCCATGTACTGGGGGATGCTGGCTGCTCCCTGGACCCATGGATGAAGGCACCCATCAGAAATGCACACACACCCTTAGAAGAATGCCATACTGAGGCACAGGCACAAACCAGGGACATCATAGAGCATGTGTTTGGGCTTCTGAAGTCACAGTTCCAGTACCTCAATATACCTGGTGGAGCCCTGCAGTACTCTCCAGCCACATGTGCACATATGGTCACAGTATGTGCTATGCTACACAATCTGATCCTGCAGAAACAGCTACAGCAGGATCAGCAAAGGGAAGGGATACACAGCCCACCCACCAGTGCCTAGGTCACCACAGCCACAGTCACAGGAGGACTCAGAGGAGGAACCTCCTGCTGATGTCCCTGTCGGGAGATGTAGGCATGCTCAGTATGCCCTGGTTTTGGCTAAGAATGCATAGCGCATTCACTGACAACCTAGGGACCCAGAGACTGACAACTTACTCCTACTCACATACATATATCAAACTTGATGCCAGACAACCCACATAACTAGTACCTGTCCATGTATTGGCTGTGCACTACTTGCAGCAGACAGATTCAGCCCTGAACTAGAGTTCTGTCAACTGCTGCATTTGCAAGGTACGTCTTTAACCTACACAGTACTTGTAAGGATTAGTATGATATCGTATGGTTATGTATGGATCTGCTACATTTATGCAAGTAAATATAGTGGGATATTTGGACAAAAGTAACATCCACATGGGACTACGGATACCTAGTCTGCTATCATGTGTCCCTTAATAGTCATTAGGCTTCATGCATGGTATATCCACTACATCACTCAAAGGAAATGTTAAACAGAGGGGTTACATGTTATTTGGACTACTGTATATAATATCAGAACAAGTGTTGGTGTTCCCCCACACCCAACACAGCAGTGTTCCCATATAACTGCTGTAACAGTAACTCATCAATGGTATATCAGCAGTCCAGGCAATCTCAAGGCAGAAACATAGAAATTGATCGTACATTGTATGTCTCACTTAATGCGAGAATAACAATGTAAATATTGATGCTGTTGATTGTGTGATGCATGACTACTCTCTGCATAACTACTCTCTGCCTGGAAGCTTGTGTGGCTCAGTGGACTAGGGAAGTTAGCATGGGTGATGATGTTGATGGTTCTTATCTTGATGTATCCACATCTTTTGGATGTGAGGTAGTATGTTATTTTTTTATAGAATCTCAGTCTGTGTGTGGTGTAACATTACTAACCTCTGTCACATATTACTTACATCAGACAGCTGAAGAATGTCATGGACAATTTCAGTGAAGTGCAGTACTGCAGACACAAAATCCTGGACTGGAGTAAAGGTAGGTGTGGCCTGGAGCTAATTTATGATTACATCCCACTGGGCATGCTCATACACTTAGTTACACAGAGCGCAATTTTGTTGCCCCATGCCCAAAATGACTTGTTATGTATAGGTATGTCTATACATAAATACGTATATGTATACATATCTGCCTATCACTATCTGTCTCTTCCATAGATAGTATATCTATCTCTATGACTATACAAATAGAGATATTCATATATATAAATATATATATATATATATATATATATATATATATATATATATATATATAAAGATAAATCTCAGGTCTCTCCCCATATATCTACATAACACATGCATATATCATACACACACAAAGCCACATTTCTATATACATCCCTGTTATATACATAAATGTGTGTGTGGATGCCTGTATTGTCCTACATACCCTGATAATGGTGAGTAATGATTCACTATCACATATCTATAATGTTGTTCAAAGGATCCAAAGTAAGGGCTCAACAGCACATAATGCACTTACCTACAGACCCTTGTGCCTGCTGGATGTCACCACACATATAGCAACAGGTGAGCAGGTGGTGTAATGTATAATGTTGTCTACTCACGCAATGACAGGAGACATTGTTCTTGCCCACAGGCATGCCTATCCAAATGCAAACAGCCACATATGGCCAAACTGGTAACTGTAGCTAAATAGCTAGTATAAATAGCACTTATCTGACTGTTAGGCTACTAGATACAGATAACAGTATAAAGCAATTTCACTCAGCATGGCACAGATTCTGTTCAATACAAGCCTGGTTTGCATAATCCACAAGTAGTTTGCATGCAGTCATCACTGAAGCAGACATCAGCTGTAGCACATGTGATAAGCGATCTATAGTGTGCAAGAGTAGTGAGGTAGGAGTTCTAATCTCACTACAGACTACATGGTGTGTGTGTGCACATGTATCCCCTGCAAAATACCTAAAAGTCCCTGACTGACTATAAAACTGCAATAAGTCTGCACTTTTTGGCACTGTGAGTTGCTGCTGGTGTCCAAACCAACCTCTTTTAAGGCCTGCTGATATCATCGACCTTAGGACTGCCAGCTGCCATTGTAACCTGTAAGTTGCTGCCAGTGTCCATACCACTGTCTTCTACAAGGCCTGCTGATGTCATCGACCTTAAGACTACAGCTGTCATTATAACGTTAGACTTAAGCCATGCTCCATGTGATAAGTACTGTGATCTATAGTATGAAAGAGTAGTTAGGTAGGGGTTCTAATTTCACTCCAGACCACTCAGTGCATGTGGTTTTGTGTGTGTGTGTGTGTGTGTGTGTGTGTGTGTGTGTGTGTGTGTGTGTGTGTGTGTGTGTGTGTGTGTGTGTGTGTGTGTATATATCTCTGCACAATATAAATATGATCACTTCAATAACTTAGAAAGAGGTAGGGTTCTGCAATATTTTGCTTGTAGCAGGTGATGTGGTCCCCCAAATACCTTACCACAACTAGGGCTGCTGATGTCATCAAGCATGAGATGTCCTAAAGAGATAGTAATAACATACTTGATCTGTAGTGCGTAACATTAGATAGGTACGTGTTCTAATCTACAAACAGTAAACTTGCAGTATGTGAGTGCTGTGCTGAGTCCTGTAAACAGTAAGAGGAAGTGGTACTATCCTCAATGTATCCAGGTTTGTGTGTTTGGGTGTTACAGCATTTTACATCAGCTTATGGAATCATAGGATCTTTGAACTTTAGTAGCATAATGGCCCTACAGCCCTTATAATCCTAGCCAAGTTTATAGCCTTATTTACATGATCAGCACATAATGCCCCTGTCCACTAGGGACACAGGCAGAAGCCCTTTGGTGAAATTATGGCATTTGATGAGGTCCACTGAAGTGCTTTGTTTGCCATTAGGCAGGATCCTGTTCCAAAGGTGTGTTAACGTCTGCTAGACAGATCTCTCCCACCAGCATGTATTACTAATGACACATACTAGATTAATGTCTGTACAGTGACTAGTCCATGTACCATGCCACCTACAAGACATGCAGCATATCCAATCAAGCAGGGTCACACATTGCCATGTATGCAAGGCAGAGCTCACCTCTGAGTAGTCTATATGCCACAGGCTACAATGACCACTGATGTCAGATGAAGCCCATTGGACAGATACTGAAGACATGAAGTTCCCTTCTGAGGGACCATTGTGGTGTGTGCAATTGCCAGTAATGCTTGGAAATATACAGTATCAAATGGCCATTGCACTCACATTGGCATGCTGAGTACATGGAGGTTATGATTATGTCAGTTTTGGGTAACTTTGCCCTCAGTTATGACATATGATTCTCCTCTTACCACTGGGGAGATATGGTGATCTCAGGTACATTAGGTGTAAACTGGTGTGGCCAGGCCTATGTGCCCATGTCTATCACCCCTGAGTATGTACATCACATGTTGCAGCTGAGGTGTTACTTACCAAGAACATAAGTGTTACTGATGGAAATTATACTACATATATATTTTCATGGAGTTTTTGGCCAGTAGTATGTCAACAGGCATTTGTTCATCCATATCCTGTTGTAGGATGTTAACATAACTCACAGAGTCTATGACCGCTCACAGTTTGCAGGCATCAGCTAGCACTGTCAGCCACAGACAGACAGTATTCACTTGTATCATGGTGAAATGGATCTCAAGTAGTAAATGACCCAGGACTGAGCCTTGTTGAACACTGCTGCTTACAGATCAGCGATTGCAGGTGGATTTCCCTATTTTGAGTATGTGTGCCATCAATGAACCATTTAGTGACCTGACCCTATAATGATATTACTGTGGATGCCTATGTGGGAGCTTTTGTTAATGATGCCTGAGTGGGGGATAGAGTCACATGGCTTGCCTACATCCAGGGGGCTGTATGCCCTGAACTCCCCTCACCCAAGTCCTTGGTGACTGCCTTGGACATGTATACCACATTTAACAGCCATGATCTCCCTGTCAGGCATCCAAACTGTGTATAGTCAACTGTTTTTAGATCACATATGTGTTTGCTGATCAGCTCCATGATGATTTGCCCCATGGGTGTACCAATATGGCTACTCAGGCAAATAGGTCTACAGTTCCAGTAGAAGGTGGACGCACCACCTCTGTGCAGGGGAATAACAGATGCCGTTTTACAGTCAGTTGGGATGCAACCAATGATTACATTATGATTACAAGGAGTTATCAATGGTGTTAATAATCTGTGGTGGATCACATGTAGGATGCAGCCTGGGATGTTAGCATGTCCAATAGATTTTGTGTATACCCTATAGAAAGGGAAGTTATGACCTGCTCTGTAGATATGGAAGGTATGGGAGAGGTTGTTGGAATGTCATGTGGCACATGTGGTGTGGGTCAGGGCACTGAAGTTGATGCAGGACCTGTGGGGCAGCAGGTTAGCTATGAGTACAGACCCAGTACATGTGGTATCATTATGTATGAGTTCACTGACAATCTGGGCCTGTCCTTTGAGGTTACACATGTAACTGCAATGTGCATTGTGGTTATGCTTTGTGGAGGAGACTGATTTATCACATACCTTTACTATACAATGTCACACAAACACTATGTGCCTGTTTTAGCTGAGGTTTTTGTGCCTCCATTTTAGGAGGCACACTCACCCCAGCTGTCACACAACAATGTCTATCTCTTATTGTACAGTCTCCTAATGGCAGTTGTCCTCCACACAGGTTTGCTGTGCTATGAGGAGATTGTATTCCTCTTGTCAGGTATAGCAGTGTCTATGCAGTTGTACTGCTGCTTACATAATGGATGGGTGTAGAGGTCTGTATACTTGCCTGTCCCATCTGAGGGGGGGAGATGTAGTCATGCTATGTAAACCATCCCATGAGGATAATACATTGCTTTGTTGAAGCATATTTCTGTATTGTCTGCAAGGGGGTGGGTTAGGTTTGATAGTTTTACTGAGACTGATCTGTGTTCAGACCTTACTAGGCTGGACCTTACAGTGGTGGGCTGGAGTGGTCACCCATATTGGGATATACATAAAGCACTACATTGCCTCCCCTTATGGGGATGTCATGCCACTGGTCCAAGGCATTGTAGTTAAAGACATGGAGTAACCTGTGGGCAAGTGAGCTTCAGTATGACTAATAAATACAGTTGGTGGTTACTTAATGTCAGCCCAAACCATGGTGTTCTGATATATCTTGATAGACACACGTACATTCAAATAAGCACAACAGGTATCTAGATTCATAGAGCTGCTCCTGTAGATGGTGATGGCTGGATTACATGCCCTTCCAGCAGTGAATAGCACAAGGCAGTTATTAAAATTCAACACAGAGGACTTGTTCAACTTTGCTTGACATTATGTTTGCCTTGCAAGCATTCAGTGCCTGTCAGGCAACCACAGCTGCTAATCACCATCTGTCAGTGTACCACCAACCCCTGTAACCCCTGGTACACTATGCAAAAAGCACGCAAATTGCAATCGATTGCCCAGGCAAACAATCAGCGGGAGGGTATGAGGGCCACTGGAGTGAAGCCTACAGAGCCTATGCATGTATATCTATGAACAGACTGTAACAGACTTACTCTCACTGGCTTTGTGGTAATATTTTGCATGTGATGACAGAAAAAGTATCAGAGCATGGTATCCCATGACAGAATGGTAACTTACAACTGCAACAGCCACACAGGTTCCATGGTAAACCGATACACATTGTAGATAACATGTCCTTTGGAGTCTGTGTCAAGAGCATACATGTGTAGTCTGTCTTCTACATGCTTTGGAGGGGACGTCTATGGCTTCCATACAGGGAGGTGTCAGATTCCAATTTGTACCTCCTGCTTAATCAAGACAGATGTATTACCTGTTCTACACACCTATACCATCAGTGTGGTATAAATAGTACATGCTAGAGAGATAGGCACGTAACACATATTATAAATCCTATATATAACAGGCTCCCTATGCATGTGAAGCACATGTCGGCTATAACACACATCATGTGCAAGTTACACAATGGGATGCAGTACAAGACAATCATAAGTGGTGTAGGACAAATGTCTCTAATGGATGCAGGAAGTTTGTAGATGGGTCATCTCCGTCACTACAGCTTGTAGATATGTTAGGTCCAGAAACCCTGGTGACACTTATCAAGGGTATCAGACCATGTCATAGATGAGGGATGCATGAGTATGCTGCATGACATCAATGTCCTTGTTAGCCCATTATACACATATGACCATATGGAGCCATGCACCTATACCACTGTACCATGCAGGAGACATATGTCTTCTGTGCTGATGTTCCATCCTGTGCTGTGACATCTGTGGGTTAGGTGTCCCATACAGACTCCTGCAACTGAACCATAAACAGGTCCATGACACACCTTTCATTGTGTAAATATACAGCGATTATAATATCATACAACATAAAGTACACAAACATATGTGGCTTACTCATTACAAATGTCAGCATACTGTATATGTCAGTGACCAATATAAGTGGCAAAGCAAAGGAACACTGTATTACACAATTACATATTAATTTATATAGGCACCCTATGCACCAGACACATAGCTTCATTTCCCTGCATTGATGATGAGAAGGATGACAGGGATGTGGCACAGGTGTCATCACTTGCACAGAGTGTTGTGTGGAGGTGCAGGAGGCCTAGGCTGACCCAATAGGTTGAAAGCATGTGTGTTAGTCAGGAAGAGAAGCAGACAAGATAGACCATGGAAATGTGCCACGTGTGTCTGTAGGTGACCTGATTTTGACATTGGTGTATGAGTATGTGCATGAACACAGTCAAACTTAGTATAATCCTACATGTGTGTATGTTGGGCAGCTGTGAACTGTTCATGATAGAGCTGACAGTTCACCGTCTCCACCCTTGAACATGGGAACTGGCTTTGCCAGGAGTTGCACTGGCACCTCCATGGCCAAGATCAGAAGTGGTGCTAGTACCTGATGGTGACTGCTGTCTGTTGAGACAATGTTCTCCACAGGAACACCCAGGACCACATGCCCATGGCCTGCAATGTCTTGGTGTGGAGAGTACACTCCTCTCTGGAGTGGTTGATGTACTGGTGTTATGGGAGTATGATTGAGCATGGCCATGTGGACTCTCAGCGGATGTAGTTGCTGACCTACATCCACGGATCCAATGCTCAACTGCAACCAGACAGTCCATCACAGACAATGTGCGTTCCAAGACAGATATTCTGCAATCTGTCTCCGACCACCTTCTTTCCACTGCATCAGTGAACCGATCCAGGGTATCACCAATGAGATGGAGGGAGTCACAGATGTGAGACTATGCTGCATCTATAGCCCTGATCATTCATATGGAGTTCCTTTTGGAATGTGCCTTTGCCTCCAAGATGGCCCAAAACATACGCTGAGGGACCTGTGATGAGACACCTTTGATAGGTTTTGGAAGGACAGCAGGCCCCCTATGGGCACCCCTCTCAATCCTCCTGTGTGAAACCTTGCCAGCTGTCTGGCTATGACCAGTGTCTACACTCACTGGAGCCATATTTGCCACACTTTCCTGTTCAAAGTCCCCACCTTCTGACTGTCAAATATCTGTGGCCTCTGGGGATTGGGTATGTGTAGGCATACTGACTGTGTGCAGTGATAATGAGGGCAGAAGAGGGATGTAAACCTCTGGGACAGATTTACCCCCGAAACCCCCACCTGTGCCTCACTTTGGCCACCATCATTATCAGAGTCTGAAGAGACACTGACATCAGGTTGTGTAGGGGACAGAGACCAACCCCCCGGTCACCTGTGTTAAGAAAGGGAAAAGCAGCACATTAATACCTGCACTATTACACTCTGCAGTACTATGCTGCAATATATCTAAAGCTGTGTACACTATTGTCACTATTATATACCTGTTTGACCACCAACCTCATATAGTAGGACATGAAGACATTACTTTTCCCACAAGCATCTGTACTTAATTGTAAATAAAACTCTTTACACTGCAGTCTCATTAGCCAGAATGAGGTACACTGTTGATATTCGTGAAGACTCTGCACAGTTGACTCATATGGCAATCTGTAATGTCCTGACAATACTGTCACATCTATCAGTGTTGTCACAGCTACAAGGCATAGGTATGACTCTCAAGTTTGTACAGTCAAAAAATATCTTTGCAGTTGGCAATCATGCCAACATTACAGCAATCCAGCCATCAGGCCTGGGATGACATTTTATAAATCTACATCTGTAACAAAACAGTGTTGTGCTTACCAGGAGCAGGACCACAGTCTTGTCCGATATCTGAGGGACCTGTGGAAAGTCGAGGGAGAGGTAATGTAAACACCACCACATGTTGCACTATAAGAGGGTAATACATCCATATATCTCACATTTACAGTAGTTACTTTATTAATTGATATGTTGGTCACAATCTGAGCATGAGATTCAAACTGCAGTTAAACTCCTCACCCCAACGAACAAACACCTGACTCCCATGTAAATGTATCTACACCCTGACACACTGAATGCTACAGTATTCCAATACTGATCAAACAAAGCCTACCTGGACTCTCCCTGCTGTGGAAACTGTAGCACCCACATACACAATATATGGTGTGATGGATGCCTGGGAGCTGTTGTGTGTTCCTAGGTTCACCAGGAATTCCTCTGTGGTTGAGAGTGATTGTTCAGCTGTAGGCCCTCCACCAGTGACACCATGATCCCTGGCCACATCTGCTGCTTTTCTACATGCAGCATTAATCATATCCATGGCATGGTGTCAAACGTGCTCATATGTCCTGTTCTGGTGACCTATGGCATTCATATCATGGACAAGGTCAGCCCACAATGCTGCCTGTTGGTCCCTCTTGTGCCTTCTCCTGGACAATATGAGTTCATGGTGTTGATGGAGGCCTTCCAGGATAATATCATTCTCAGTATCTGTAAAAGGGGCATGTCATCTAGCATATATGTTTCCTGAAAGACAACAAAATGGGAACACATGTCAGTATCACATACATGGAAGTATCTTCTTCTTTCGTCTTTTTCCAGTTAGGGGTCACCATAGCAGATCACCTGTCCGGTCATGATTGGCGGTGGAGTTTTATGGTGTCAAGTTGCCAGCCTGGTGCCCAACCTTCCACAGAAGGCACACCCACACAAGCACTCATGCCTAGGGCCAATTTAGAGTGCCCAATCCACCTACAGCATGTCTTAGGGATGTGGGATGAAACCAGAGCACCCGGAGAAAACCCACACGACCACAGGGAGGACTTGCAGACTCCGCACAGAAGGTACCCCAGCTGAGGATCGAACCAGAGAATCTCTTGCTGTGAGGCGACAATGCTAACCACTGCACCACCGTGGCTGCCCACATACATGGAATTATACTTTGTACAAATACAGCAAAGAAAAGAATGGCTGACATTATCCACTGCTTGATCTCCCCTGTCATATTCCACAGTGTGCAAACATACTAACCATGTGGATAAAACTCAGACACTAGCAACAGTCAGCTATTCGTGTGTGTGCCATGACAGATACTGCTGTATGGTCACACACCCAACACAGGAGTCCATTGTAGTGGGTCCCCTATGGGCAACCCCCCTGATAATATGTAAAAACAACAGTGCTAAACAAATAGTAGTGCGGTATTACAAACACTATACAGGGACATTCCCATGAGACCAGTGTGCCACAGTGACAAAAAACAATCCACTCTTGATGTACTGTACATCCTCTGTAGGTGTAATAAATCTGGAGATCAAAGACATGTCATCATTACAGTTCTAAGAAAGGCTTAATGCTGTAATCCCCATTCCCCCATGTATATTCACACATATGCATCATTTTGTAAACAAAAAGGTTGCATACTTGATACAGTATGATACTCCTCTGTTGATATGTGCAGATATATAAAGTGTTTGGCAAAGGGGTTACTATCCAAAAAAAGTCTCATACAGACCGGCCTCTCTAGCCAGCTGTTTGTCTTTTTAACATGGTTCTCATTAACAGGTGATTGGCTCTTAATCAGTCTGTGGTTTTGAACTGCTAATTGCAGCCAACACAGTTGATCTGCAGTATAATCAGCCACTGACATGTAACCACAGAAAAAGATATAAGGCCTTCATGTAGATTAGAAGCCTTTTCTGATATGTTGTGCTGGACATTCCTGGGGTCAAGATACTATGTCATTGCAGAGGGTATGTCTGTAGCAGCTACTTTTACATACAGATGTGTATGCCATAGGCTACAGATGATGCTGCAGGCAACAGGCATAGGCAGAGAGTGTGTACACTTTGGAGGACAAGAAGCTGTAAGAGTAACTGTGGGAGCTGTCAGCCTTGTTGTAGAGGCAGGGCCAGAGTGAAGGTACCCATTCCACTGCAAATTAAGGCATGTGTTTAAGGTAAGTACGTTAGGCAACAGTATCACTAACAGAGTAATAGGCAACATGTTTGTTGTGTTCTTGGGCAACATAGGGAGTACTTATAGCATTATAGCAATCATTTGGGTAATTGTCAGCCCATGTATTACATTATGGTAGTCATTTGGAATGGGTCTGCTTGCAGTCCTTGTTACTAGTAGGGCCTCCATATGTGTATATTAGTTGTGCAGCTGTGCTAATCTGTAATATCATTATGAAATGATTGTATGGTGCACTCTGATATTAATCAGCCTCATTTGCATTACTTAAGTTAAAATCCTCTGTGAATGCATATTAATGCACAACCTCACACTTTATGCACTTATAGTGTATAGGGATATGTCATGTGTTTCTAGCTGCAGGGCTGTTACTTACATCAGTGAAAAGCAGACTTTTCATTTGAAATGCACTGTGTGGATAAAGGGTGTAGGACTCAGTCATTCATTGATGGCTTCACAGTAATGTAATTTAAATGCTATACACCACTGGATTTTCACCCAGAATTATGTGTGGCAAAGAGTTACTGTTGGCAACACATTTAACAGACTGAGCTACTGAGTCACTGTTACAGCATGTGTATTTGTGACAGTATAAGTGCACACATACAGTTTGTGACATACCTCCATTATATCTGATCTTATGTGCCTGGCTTTATAGGGATGTATTTCTCCACCAGAGTCCCAGGTGAACATGTATTTTGCCATTAATGTTGTAGCAGGTATACTTGCACATGGTGCTGTTAAAAGTCTCTATTTACCTGTTATTGGAGACCTCAGTTACATCCATTAGTGTTTGTCTGGCTTTCTAGTGATGTACTCCTGTACCAGACCGGAAGTTACACTCCCAGTTTTCCCATTACTTTTTCAGTAAGTTTGCACAACACAACAATACACAACTCTGCTTACACACGCTTAATCATGGTAACTTGCAATTACTATTTTTCTTAAACCACCTGTTTTAATTAACAGTTGTTTGATGCGGCAGGTTAATGCAGTGGTCTGCAAGTGCAATGGTTTCAGTTTCAATACAGGGGGTAGGTGTTTATTTTGTACGTGTTTATTATCATTTAAAACACATATATTAATATGCCTCCATTTAGCTGAGCTTAGCGATGCTGCATGATGTGCCATGTCACACAGCATATTACAAAAAATCTTTAAAGAAAAGAAAAAGGGTAGATAGGACATTGATGAAATGGGGTACAGGCAGGGGGAAAACATAGTGAAAGGCAAGTAGGTATGTGCAGGAAGGGTGTAGGGAAGAGCCATAGCTATCAATTTCTTGTACAGAAACAATTGTGCACTTTGACAGAATTTGTAGATGGATTTGGACTGTTACTCCCCCCCCCCCCAGAGAGAGGGGTGAGGACAACATAACTGTGTTGTCAGGCCAATTGGACCACATTACATGTGTCCAGTGGACACACATGCAAAATGCAGAGCTATGTATGGGATTTTTTTTTTTGGGACATGTGCCCATTTTTTTTAAGGTGTGACTGGAATGTTGGGGAAGGGACATAGGTACATGTGGGGGAGGTAAGTTGGGAAGGTGAAGAAGCTTTTGCAAACAGACAAGACAGACACGACATCAGACAGGGGTGGTGTGTGACACAAGAGGAGGGTGAACACCTTGGATGGGGAGGATGTTGTGGAATCCCAGTCTCAAGTACGTCCACAAGGTAGCAGCATGACTCAAGTTCCCACCCGTGGGAATGGCTTCACTGCTCCTTCACTGACCCTGGGGTGGCAATGGTGGAGACTGGGCTCCAGGGTGTGCATGCTCCACCAGGGTGGCCAGCATGTTCTCCATCCAGCATAGGCAGCATCCAAAACCATGGTACACAATCCTGCACACCAAACCTGGCAGTTAATCACGGGTGACAAAACCCCTCCACTACCACTCCCAGAGGGGGAACGAGCCCCATCCTGAGGGGCAAAAAAACCTTACACCACAGGTAGTGCAGAGGCAGCAGAGGGGGCACCACCAGGCTGGGTCTCAGACGTGCTGGGCCCAGGTGCCATGGCCGGAGCCAAGTTAGGTGGATCACCTGGAACTGGCCTACCTTGTTCTGCTGTATTATATTAGATAAAAGATAAGTTAAGGTTAGTAATAACTAAACCAATGTTAGTATTAACATAATGGAACATAATATTGATTAATCCAAATACATATTAAGTTATATTATGTGGAACACAGCATTAAATAATGGAAGATTAAGTATGTTAACAGCAAACCAGTATGAAACAACCCATAACACCAACAAAACATTTAGTTTAACAGAATATATTAATATTAAATCATAATAATAAATAACATTAATAAATTAAAGAAGATAAGGTAAGGGGAGTGAGAGAAAAGCATAACATTAGTGAGGTCGCAGATGATATTAATACACAGACTGCTAATACATACTTCTGCAGGTGTGCAGTGTCAGTTGTAAGTACAGTGACTCAAATTCTTCTCTAGATGATGTAGCATGTACAAACCTCTGAAGCTGTTAGCATGGGACAGTATGGACCAAGCACTTACAAATGCAGGTACACAACTACACAGAACTGTTTCACATAATGTGCATGTACATAACTAGCAAGGCGTTCTGTAAATGGACTTGCACATACAATGCATTCCAGGTAATTATTTATCTGCTAATCATGAACCAGACAGATAGGGCAGCTGTCATTACATCATGAAAAATCATGACACTTGAAAGGTATGTTTGTGTACATTAAGTAGACTAGACAGCCATCATATCTTAGTTTCCCAGTATGGGAGTAGAACCCAAAAGCTGTGACTGTAGGGGATATGTGCACATTATGTAACAACTGACTGCATTGACATTAGAACAGACATGCAATGAATACAGCACTACTGCACTTATTTCAACATACTCTTATGAAACCACAGTCCTGCTTTACACATTATTGTTACTGCTCCTTAGAATCTGTGAAGTACACACAGGAAATCTGCCCAGAACATGGGCTACCTTACTCATATACCTTGTTCCTGGAGTGGGAGGAATAGAGACCATTATGTGAGGGAAACTGGGCTGCAGACAGCCCTGAACTGTACTGTGGTTTATGCAATGCAGTTATCACATGATTACATTTGCATTCTTTACTTATTTCAGTTTTACAGTTGACTGCAGCAACATTAGAACAGACATGCAGTGAATACAGCCCCACTGCACTTATTACAACACATTGGTTATCAAACCACAATCCTACTTTACATCGTATTGCTTATTGTTATTGGTATTGTTTATTGATTATTGCACTACAGTTATCAGAAAATATCTGTACTTACCACACTCATGGCGCATCCTGGCCAGAAGCCCAGCATGAGACTGCACTTTGTGAGTCTATTCAGCTGCAGCTGTTGGAAGAGAAGCACAAATTTATGCATACCAGTTTTGCAAAGATTCAGCTTGTATTTTATTAAAGTAGTGACAAATATACTTACATATCTGTGGGGCATGCCCATCCCTTGCCTCTTGGACCCAGGTGTCCAAGGGTCCCTTCTTCCTTTGCTTCAGGTCATCCAAATGGTGATGACACTGCTCACCAGTGCAGGGGATGCCAGTAGCACTGATAAGATCCCTGGTCAACCAATCCAAGGCTTCAGCTTTACATTCTGAGCCCTGGTAATTACCCTGGAACAGCCAGAGTTTGTTGTTTTGGACCAGGAATCCAACAAACACTCTGGACTCCTGCACACCCCACCTCTGCACTCAAAAGCTAGCTTCCTCACCAACACCACCAGGCTTATTGACAAATTAATAAGACTTCAAATAATGCTGCAGAATTCCAGCCTAGTGCCCTTAATATAGGCTGTTTTCCCACCCTTACACATTATACAGCGACATTCAGAAAAGTGCTGCATTGCTTAACATCACACAAACCCACTTAGCATCATGCAGTCTTGCACAACTGTGTTTTAGGGAAGTTTAGCAACACGCAAACAGGAGTAACCATTAACCATGTTAAAGCAGTGCTTAGCTCCATGCAGCTTTTTCAAATGTAACAAATATGTTTTTATATTAAACCACTGTTTAGGTCAGCTGACACATTTCTCCAGCAGTAAATGTATAAAAAAGCTATGACTGCTGGGGACTTGCACCCAGGACCTACAACACTTTACACCATGACGACACTACCTATTCAGCTAAGTGGATAGTATGAAAACCAATATACCTTCACATATTCTACTAAGCTACCTGTTAGCATTGCTAAGCACCATGCAATGCTATCAGCCAATTAAAAAATAAAATAAAAACACACAGACAAAAATACATACTTAATTACATCCGGTTTCTATTTATAGATATCTGGCAGATGTCACCTGTGCATGTCTATGTGCAGCTCGACATTGCTGCACTCCACGCCGCACCACACAAATGAGCATTTAAATAAATTAAAATAAATAATTAATTACAAAAAAGACCAAAGAAACCAAATAAACTAGTGTAAAAACAAAAATGAAGAATAAACTACACTGAGAAACTGAATAAGGTTAGCGCTTTCGTTTACTATTTCAGCAAACTTCTTCAGACAATTAACAAATGAATAAAGTAGTCATTAAATACATAATCAATACGATGACATCATGGAACAAATACAAAAGACAAGCCCACATTTAAAAGGGCTCACACTAAATATTATAAACATTAAAAATAGTAATAAGAACACTATTAAAGTATTAAACATAACTAAGTACATCTAAATATTATGCATATTTAAAAATAAAAATATAAATATATAAATATATAAATAAATATACATAATTCCTTCTCATCTAATTTTAAGTCACTTGAACCAGGAAGGAATTAATATGGCGAATTAAGTTGAATGCAGCTTCAAAGCCAGGTTTAAATGAAGCTATTTCATTCAAGAGTATTTTAAAACTGAGAGCCTTGTTGAGATGAATTGTGTATTATGTATATTTATTTATATATTTATATATTTATATTTTTATTTTTAAATATGCATAATATTTAGATGTACTTAATTATGTTTAATACTTTAATAGTGTTCTTATTACTATTTTTACTGTTTATAATATTTAGTGTGAGCCCTTTTAAATGTGGGCTTGTCTTTTGTATTTGTTCCATGATGTCATCGTATTGATTATGTATTTAATGAATACTTTATTCATTTGTTAATTGTCTGAAGAAGTTTGCTGAAATAGTAAACGAAAGCGCTAACCTTATTCAGTTTCTCAGTGTGGTTTATTCTTCATTTTTGCTTTTACACTAAATAATTAATTACATCCAGTTTCTATTTTCAGATGCCTGGCAGGTGTCAGCTGTCTTATGTGTAAGTGCAGCTTGGCATTGCCAGGCATTAAAAGAAAAAATAATTATATAAAACAATTCACATATTTCTAGATTACTAGGGTAAATTACAGGTATGTAAATTATCCTGTACATAACATCTGTCTGGGAATTCCCTGGACAATCCACAGCCATGGGACACTACACTGCTGCCTACATGGATTCATTATCTATGTTACTGTGATTTCCCTTGGGAGTGTGTCATGATTAATATGCATGGCACACTGTTGATGGGGAACCATGACCATGTACACCGGTACATTCTGTGTAGGCTCTACATGGAGCCTACATGGATTTTACTGAATCCTGGGGAATGTGATTATGGTTTATTTTCATTTATATAAATGTATGATTGCCTATGTCATAAGTGATAATTTAATAAGAATGTTTCTTTTTAAAAAAAGACTGTTTATGCAGATACCTCCATGCAAAAACAATCATAAACTACCTTCATTTAACAGCAAGCATAACTCAGTACTTGGAAAATCTATTTTCAAAGTCACATCATTAAAAAAATATCAAACTCACAAATCCACACCAGTTAACCTTTGTAACCACCAAGTCTCACAGTAACACCAACCACAAGGGTAACCCTATTTGAACACTTTCTTTGTTTGTGTACAACACTGAACTTCTCCAGAGCAATACATCAAATACAAACAAGCTGTGAAGATGTGTTTTTATACATCATTCAGTCAACGTCATAATCATACACATCAATTAATTAATACAATCAAAAGTACAGTCTTTAAAGTGAACATCTGAATTTTTTACTCCTGTTTAATTTTAGCTACCCTTTCATACAGCAATTAATTCCCAGTTATTTGGGTATTCACCATGAGTTCCAATAACAAAGATATTAGATATGGCAATATATATTTAATAGTTCAGTAATATCCAATGCCATTGCAGTTTTCACCATTCCTTCATAATCTTTAATGTGTAAAATATTATATAAAGTAAAGAGTCAGTGGATTTGATACCAAGTACCTGACTTACATGCTACACATATATTTACCATTTGATTTAGAACAAATCTGCTTTACGTTTTGTTCATACCTTACAGATCCACAGCTAAGATCCATGAATTGTTAAACACTACAGTATATCAGGATATCAGTAAAAAAAAAAACATTGTTGGGTATTGCCTGCAATCTGTGGGAAGTGTGGACTGCTCTCAGATGATCTTTTTGAGACTGGGGCATAGAACAGTTTGTTTATTTTTCCCCCTAAAAGCCGAGCAAACAGAAAACACAGGGCAAGTAGCTAGAATGCTGAAGTTAATTTCTTCTTTTAAAAACACAGGGCAAGCAGCTGCTCAGCCACAAACACGGAGGTTAATTTCTTCTTTGTTTTATTTATTTAATTAATTAGTTATTTGTTTATTTAACAAATACAGTGGACATGCTGCCCAACCGCAAACACAAAAGTTTCTTTCTTTCTTTTTTTTTAAAGACAGGGTGAGCTGCTTAGCCATGAAAGCAAAGCATGTGTTTATTTTTATCCCCAGAACAAGGCAGCAGGCAGACAGTCATCATGATGTAAAAGTCAAGGGGTGCTCACAGCCCCCCCCCTACTTTCTGTAGCCATTGTTTAAGGGAAATTTTTGCAACTGATTGTTTATGCTTACACGCTCACCATTTAAACTACTGACAGACTTTACACTTTATTGCAGAATTGCCTGCACAGGTAATATTTGCTGTTTTCTTAAGGATATAAAACAAAACAAAACAGTTTTTATAAAGCCTGTTTTCAAGGATGACTCCTATCAGTTGGAAATACAAGAGCAAACTTCGCATAACAGATGTATACAACAGAGAAAGCCTCTGACAAAACATAGAAACATATTCTTCACTTATGCTGTATTGATAAGCCCAAACAAGAGTTAAATATATCTAAGCTAGAAGGCTCTGTTTTTTTGACATGAGTTAATTATGTGTGTTACCTGCATATCTTCTATGATACCTCAATAAATGGAAGTTTTCAAATATTTTTGTACAGATGTGTCTAGAAGTCAGTGCTTCATATGGCATGCAAGTCCTGCTAGAGTACAAGCTTGAATTAGTTTGCCTTTATGCACAAAGCCTCTGATCTCACTTTTTTAATCTTATATTGTAGACAAACAATATTTGCCTTTTCACAAATCATGCTATCTATGGTGGACACCATTCAAGCTCTCTCTATTCATTGACATAATTATTTAGACTAATGTTGTTTATTTTATTACACCAAGTATTTTGAAATATAACATGCCATCTTGTTTTGAAGTTTCTTGGTATAAAGCAGAAATATACATTTCCAAACAGAGTGAATTACAGTACTTAACCACATATTTATGTTGTCAGAATATATTCACATTCCTGGAGAGATCAACTGACATGTCTAGTTAAGTCTGACAGCAGAAATGAAACTGTTTTCATTGCAAAGTTAATGTATTCTGCCTGAATAGTATGACTGTCATTTAAAGGTGGTTCTGTCTTTGATCCAAGCATCAGTAAGAGGCGTAGACAGCATACAATTATCAGAATGTATTGTTTCTGTAATAGCTAGTAACATAAAAGCAATCTTCCAGCAGAAATAAGGCAGAAGAGAAAATTGCATAACCAAGATCTTTTAGTGTTGTGAGCTGTTACATATCAAAACAGAAATTAATAATTTGTTCCAGTTAACAGCACAAGATGAAAAGCGTAAGAAAATTACACTTTGAGCTACTACTGACACTGTAAAAAATATAGCTTTGTGTAGGGTGCAAAGGTCTTTCAAGGACTGTAAACAATATACATCACAATATCAAACAAAAATATAATGCCCTTACATATGCTGATTTTTAATGAAAACAGCATTTAAAATTATTAACTCCAATACAGCCACAGTTTCTTATCCAAATGATATATTGAATGACATGCCTTCACACTAGTACAAAAATATGTCGATTCAGCATTTTGGTTAAAGTACAGAATCAGACTGCCAAATGGCTTGACTGTTTCAATCCACAAAAATATTTGCTAGGAAATTTTCACACATATTTAGAAATAAGATGCATATTCTCCATTCTACTTGATATTTTTTGACCTCCCTGACCAGAGTTTGAAGGGGTACTGTTTTCTCCCTTGCCCTGCATAGATGATTTCCTTTGTTATATGTTATACTGTATGATGTTTTATGAGAAACATGAATTCACACTGAAATGTGTGCTGCTGATGTGATCATATCTGTCCTATGCAGATCTTATTTTTTATGTTAGAAAACTGATAAAAAATGCTAGAAGAGAATTTTGCATATTTTATTTAAAAATAATGTTCTTAGAATAAAATATGCAACAGATATATTCATGATAACCTATATTTACACCATTTTCATGAGTTTTTTTTAAGTAGAATGTTCATAAGCATACTCATGTTATCAGATAGCAGCTTCTGTGTTTGGAAATATAAAAAATCTAACTATGGCAACCATTTGAGCAATAAGTCCTAATCTAGATGCTTTCCATCTATGTGGAGTATTAGCTATGTTTTCTTACAATAGCTGTAGAATCCCTGTATAAGCCAAAATGGGATTCATACTAGATTACTGCAGTGTGAAGTCATAGCTCTCAACCTCCTAACACTGAAATTCACAACACTGGCCTTTAAAAATCATAGCGGAAAGTTATAAGGAGGGGTAGCTCTTCATGTTTCACAACAGAATGTCTTCACATTCTAGATCTTATACAGCTAATGATAGGGAACCTTTGTATAGGCTTAGATATTTGTTTAATAAGGTATGTACTCATACACATGTCAGACTTTCAGAATAACATTAGTACCTCTAGGAGGAGGAGTAAGGCTAAATCTAAGGTAAAAAATCTAGTGTTATTCCTAAATCATAGCAGTTGAAAGGTATGTCCACAGGTGCTCCCTCAGTTTAAAAAATGATTGATCACCTATTGCATTGCTGCTAAATCATTAGTTATTCTGGCCTTTTTACTTCAGAGAATAAAGCTTATGTAATGCATGGAGCAAGTAATTATACTCCAAATTAGGAAAAAAAGACAACTTTGTTAAGCACATTTCTGATGTACAAAAGGTGCCTTTTAGTGCTGTTAAGCTTCAGTAGTTCACTAGAACATTGGTAGTTGTCAAAGAGGACAGTGTTTGAAGCATTTTGTCAGCTTTAAATGCTGTAATATACTTCACTGTCACAAAAAAGTGCAGCAGATGTAAGTGTCTAACAGCTTTTAAAGACGTTCACTCAGAGGAGCTCTTAGCTTATACCTGCTGTCTGTGGAGAAGTGTTAAGTGTTTTATCACTTTTAAAGTTATTTTCTCTGTGAACAACAGTACCCTAGAACAGCTGAAACTCCATGTACTACAAAATATTGCTATTGTGCCTGTCTGATCAGAACTTACTTGTTAAGTGCCCTCAACATGGATGTCAAAATTCATCTTGGCATCATTGTCCTGAACACATAACATGTTGATTATAGTTGTGGAGACTGGATCATAATCTTTTATATGCTCATAAGTAGGATAATTGCTGCAAGAAATCTGAAGAGGAACGGCGTATTGTTATAGGTAAATGTCAGTCTCTTGTTTTAACAGGCATACAGAGGGGGTATAGTTAGTCTGATACTGTAGCAGTTGGGTGGTTAAATGCATTTTAATGATCTTTTTTTTCTGTCTCTTGATTATTATCTGCTGTTGTCTCTAAACAAAGTTAGCAACAAGTTTTCATGTGGGTATCAATTGTTTCCAGAAGATCCTCATTTATCAAGCACTTTCTGTTATGGAAGAAATAACGATATTTCTAATTATGAATACTGTTCCACTTTTAACAAGAAAACTTTAGCAGGAAAAGCTAAACATGAACATGCCTTTTGAAGCATTGTAGATCAGTCACTCTAAATCCAGTTATTTCTACCATTCTGTCCTCTTTATCTGGTAAAACGGTAAGAAGATAAGAAGTTGTCAAAAGAAAAGCAGAAACAAAAACAGAAAGTGTCTTTTAAAGAATAGTAAGAAACATAAATTAATGGAGTCATTAGCGTCATACAAGGGCAGACATTCAGTGTCAGACCCTACTGTGAGTAATTTGGGACTGATATTGAAGTACATTATGACATATGTACAATTTGTTTGTCTTTAGAGAGTGAGGCTGCAGTTTTCTCAAAGAATTCACAGTTCGTCAAGGCACAGCAGTCTCTCTGAGGTGGTATTGGGGTACAGGTTCTGAAGGGGGGAGTGAAGCCCCCACCAAACCAATCTGCTTTTAACTGGAACAATTAGTTTTGATTGTCACTGCTATGCTGTCAGTTGAATACTTCTGGCTCTGAGAGTTGATTATCAGTGTATCAGATTCAATTCATGGAGCCAAGATGATGATAACCCAGAGAGCCAGCCATCTAACTTCAGGAAAATCCACTTTTATAGTATGTATTCTCTGTGGGGTTATTTTTGGTTGTTTCATCTTATGTTTGCAGTTTCTTATATTATGTATTCTCTGTAACTAGTGGACCTTTCTCCCCGGGCTGCCTATGAAAATGGGATACCCACCCAGTCAGACCATTCTGGTAAACAAACATAAAATAAAAAAATAAATTAATGTAGGGTATTTTCTCTCTTGTGCACACTGTCATCTTTTCACCTCACTGGAATTTTTATGATGGCTGCAGTACCATTCAGCCAACAAAGGTCTCTCCCTTTTTTTCTCCTCACTGGAATTTTTATGATGGCTGCAGTACCATTCAGCCAACAAAGGTCTCTCCCTTTTTCCTCAAGTCCCGGGTAAGAAACTTTATAAACATTCAGTGGGTTATCCCCAAAGAATCATGTATCAGTCCTTTAAGACATTTCTGAATCCAGTGAGTCTGCAGATTCTCACAACCAGTGGAGCAGTGTTATGGAACATTTTCATATTAACAGTACCAATGTGGGAATAGGAAGTCTACATGAGTCTGACTCTAATTTTTTATATGCCATGACAACAAACCACTCTAACAAACATTCTATAAGCAAATAATTCAAAATCTCTCTTCAATGAACATTAACAAGTTCATATTTTTTCTGCCTAATAAAGAAGTTATGATATCAAACAATAGATATTTGTATGATTTGAATCATCAGCTCAAAGTGTTCTTTTTTTCCAAACAGTTGTGACCAGGCAAATTAATGTAAACCCCCCCTTCTTACAACAATGAATAAAATAGAGAAAGTAAAATGAGTTCTAACAGTTTCTTACAAGGCAATACGTCAGTGACTTAAGTTATGCTGCTAATGGAAACATCAGTTTCAAATTTCATAAACCTGGCACTTAAAATCAGATTGCTTACAGAGTAGAATGGAAACGTTCCTTATTTAAATCTCAGATGTTCAATATAATATCTTGAAGGATCTTGTGTTGAATCGATACCTGGCAACCACCATTTCTCTCCACAAGTGTTGCCTGTTCTAGATGAAGCTTCACGACTTATTCTAAATAGACTGCATTTTCTCACTGGTGTGAAAACAGTAGAATAGATCCAGATTCTTGTACACTGCCACATTATTACATTATTTGTGCTCCTTATTTAATGCTAGCATGGCTTGTTTCTGAATTAAACTTTATCTGTCGCATTTTCTGCTTGTTTAACTTGAAAAATCCTGTTATGTGTCCCGAAAAGGTGTGAACAAGTGTGTGATGGAAATTTTTCCTCTCAGGCCACTAAAGTATCATATGTTCCTTTTCAGGATTTGAATTTTGTAACTGAAAAATATCCATTCTCCTTCCAAGCCCAGAGATTAAACAAAGATAACTCGGGTATTTATCTTGGAAAGTGACTTTCTTAGTCATAAATACCTCAGCCTAAGGGACTGATGACCTGTAAGCTGCGATAACTACCCAGCTTTCCACGAGAACAGGAAGCTATTGCAAGCAGGCCTGTCTTTTACAACTAAAGTATTATCTAAGAATCGTTGGAACTATCACCTCGTGTACCTGCTTTACTCCTGGAAGTAAGAACAAAGGCGGAAGAACTCTATGCGCTATGGATGTACACAGACATCTCATTCAGGAGGAAGAGACAATTAAAGCAGTGAGGCAGCCTGATCTGCTGTTTGTGTCATTGATACAGAGGAAACAGGATCACCTGTCTGCACAGTCCTCTTGCAGGTGTGCAGCTAACTGACGTAACTTCTTTATCATAACTACAAAATTACTGGAGAGGGTAGGGATTGCTCCACTATTTCCATAAGAACCTTTGCAGTTCACTTCCAAAATTACCTACCCAAAATATCTGTAAGGCTGCTAGACGGGCAATCACTCAAACATTTTCCAAGACATTTACAAGCTGCATGCACAGCGCAGACCAGGATTTCCTTCTGCTGTCCTGTAGGGTTTCTACTGTACCATACTCCAACTTATGGGACCTGAGCATACACTGTATGTTACACTTCCAGTCGTACATGGGTTTTCTATAATAGTGATCTCTGCGCAGATTTTCATCTTCAAACTCCCTGGTGTTTAATGTATTTTAGAGAAGTATATAGTTATCTCTGCATCACATGCAGACTTTATGAGTTTTCTATTTGCTTTATTATTAATTCTTATGCTTACTTATGTTGCTTGGCTTGTTATATTTTTTACAGACAATGTGGAAGTCAGATATAGAATGTTGGTAGAATACAAATTGCCATACAATGACTGAATTCTTTAAGGTATTGCAATGTGTACACAGAGGTCTAAATGCCATAGTGACTTCCCTTGATTCAGAAACTGTCCTTATGTGGTGCACATGGTCTTATAACATGAAGACACAGCACTACAAAAGGTTGGCCACACAGCCATGCTGAATACTAATGAGGAATTCCAAGGAAGAGGTACATGCTAATTAGCCATGTGTTGTCTTCCCAGAACCACCTCCAGGAAGGTATCTACATGACCAGTTAATTTAAGAAGTTTCTTTGCCATGTAGATCAACACAGCAATCCCCACCATGTTGCAGTATTGACCGTGTTCAGTCGTCATCAAGAATATGGTGTGATGAAACCACTTGATACCAGGACTTACCTTTGAAGTGCCATAATGGCAGTAACAGTAAAACTGAGATCAGCATGAAGGGGTAAACTAGACACCAAGGCTTACTGCAAGTGCTGCTATGATGCAAATGGTAGTACAGGGATCAGGGGAAGTAGAAACCACTGGATACCTGGGAATACTTTAGGTGTCATAAGGGCACCAACATTACTATTGTGACTGAGGGTAGAAGGATGTGGCTGCAATAGACAGCTGGGATTAATCTTTAAAGTGCTGCACAGACACTGACATTACAATAAGGATCTGAGGATGTGAGATGTGCTAGACACCAGGCAATATTACTTAAAGTGTCCTAAGATGCAGACATCATAATGGGAAACAGTGGGAGTGTCAGTACTGGACAGCAGGGATGATTCTTTAAAGTTTCCTAACGGCACAAATTTCATAATGGGGATACGATGGTGGGGGATGAACTAGACACCAGAGATAATTCTGTAAAGTGCCATCTTGGCCCCAGTGACAGTACAGGGATCAGAGGGTATGAGATACACTAGACCACCAGGGCCTAATATATAAGTGCCATAATGGCACTAAAACTATTAAGCATTTGGGAAGAACTACAGGAGGACAGATAAGGTAGCGAGAAAAGTACAAGGAGTTTTGTGTGCGTGTGTGTGTGTGTGTGTGTGTGTGTGTGTGTGTGTGTGTGTGTGTGTGTGTGTGTGTGTGTGTGTGTGTGTGTGTTCGAGTTTCTGTACTTGTGTCTTTGAGATAGTGAGATAATGACTGGGGAATGTGTCTGCCTTCATGAGCTACAGGTTACTAACATGACATGCACATTTCAGTAACAATTATGATTCAATAAACATCCAAAGTAGCTGATAATGAGGCCTTACCTCAATGTGGCTAAAATGTTTCTTAATTTCAAGTGGGCATGTCATGGGAGAAGGACCTTTCTGGCATGAGCTGTATGGTTTACCCTAGGACCTTTAATGAATGTCCAGGAATGTCTTAACTTTAATATGGCTTACACACACACACACACACACACACACACACACACACACACACACACACACACACACACACACACACACACACACACACATATATATACATATAGAAAGATAGATAGATAGATGTGTGTGTGTGTGTGTGTGTGTGTGTGTGTGTGTGTGTGTGTGTGTGTGTGTGTGTGTGTGTCTGTGTCTGTGCGTGTGTGTGTGTCTGTATATCTGTGTATGTGTATCTGCGTGTATAATTCTCTCTCTCTCTCTCCATATATATATATATATATATATATATATATATATATATATATATATATATATATATGTCTGTGTGTTTGTGTGTCTGTATGTATGGATACAAACACACACAGAAAGATAGGTAGACAGATATATCTGTGTGTGTGTGTGTGTGTGTGTGTGTGTGTGTGTGTGTGTGTGTGTGTGTGTGTGTGTGTGTGTGTGTGTGTGTGTCTGTGTATCTGTGTGTATATTTATCTCTCTCTCTCTATATATATATATATATATATATATATATATATATATATATACATATATATATATATATATATATATATATATATCTGTGTGTGTGTATCTGTATGTCTGTATGCATGGATACACACACACACACACACACACACACACACACACACACACACACACACACACACACACACACACACACACACACACACACACACACACACACACACACACACACACATACACACAGACACACACACACTTAGATATATAAATTCACCCTCCCATGTGCTTAGCTGAAAGGTAACTCCATATAATATTCCTAGCCTACAGTCACCCTGTAAAGGTCTGCTTTACTGCCTGAATCACTCTCCTCCCAAGCCTACACGTACTCTGGAAACCCTCCAAGGCTGTATTGTAAATTGTTTTTTGTATCGACGAGGCTATCTGACTTCTCAGGCTCAGCCCCACTCCGTGTGCCCTCGCTGCACTCGGACTCACTTCAATCCACTACCCACTCCTATTCCCACCCACCCCATACCATTTCCTTTATACCTACCATCACAGGACCTTCCTCCCTCCTGGACCCACCCCTTCCTGTCCTCTAGTAGTCTCTTAAGCCTTCCACTTTCTATCATATACCTATGACACTTCACACTTGCTGCTATCTACTGATACAGACCCTCTCCAACTCCCTCTACTCTCCACTCTTCCTTTGAATACTGTCATAATTACTTTTCTAGACCGTCCCTGATACTATAGTACTAGGTTCTACAATTTAATAAGACCCTAACTTCCTACAAAATCATGATTTTCTCAATATACACTATTTTCTACCTGCCTCCCTTACTCTTTCTCTCCAGTCTCACTGCATGCAACTACCACTTAACTCCAGAAAGTAATGATCCTACAAATACCCAAGCGAGTAACTTCTCTCTTCCTCTACAGTCTTTAGTAATCCATTAATCTATCTTCTCCTTTTACACTCCTCTTCCTAAAATAAAAATTCCTCCTTCCTACACTGGCTACCCCAAATGCAAGCCAAAACTCATGTACTATCATTCACATAAAAAGAATCTCTACTCTTTACCATTTTCCCTACTCTTGTCTGGGGATATCCATCCTAATCCAGGTCCTAACCTGCACTCTCCTACTAACAATACTTCTACTCCAAATGCACCACATCCCACACATCACAAGAAATATTTATCTTTCTACTCTATGAATTTTCAAAGTGTACTTAAAAAAATAAGTGAATTCCATGCCTGGATCACAAATCATAAGCCTGACATAATCGTCCTAACTGAAACCTGTCTGAAACTTAGAAACACTGATAAACAAATACTCCCTCCTGGTTATAATATCCTTCAACCTGATCTGCAAAAAATAAAGGTGATGGAGTTGCTATTATCTACTCAAACCAACTCAAGTTCACATCTACTAGCAAACTCATCCCATACTTCTCTCCTGCTGAAATTCTAATAGCTGACCTAAAAGTTAACAATTGTATAACTATCATTGTAGCAGCCATCTATATCCCTCCTGGGGACAACATTTCTCTACTTGAAACTATTCTCCCATACCTCTCACTGCATATCCCTAATGAAACCATCATTCTTGGAGATGTAAATATCAACTGGCTCACCCTTTGCTCTCCTAACTCTACCACATCCATTAATTTACACGGGTTTACTCAACTTATAACAGAACCAACCCATACTAACAATCTACAAATCCAAGCACTCTAATAGACTGGATACTTGTCTCTGATCCCTGCAAATATCATAACTCTGAAACTCTCCCAAACTCCATGAGTGACCACTCCCCTATAAAAGCTCTAAGATTCACACCTTACTACACTACCCACACAGATATATTACCTGCCGCAAACTAACTAACTTCTGTCCAGAGACCCTCAAAGCCCTTCTCTCTAGAATAAACTGGACTTACCTAACCGAACTCCCCCTCGAAGAAGCAGTTTTCTCATTTAGCTCCGCCTTTCTTAATATTCTAAATAGCCTTGCACCTCTCTGCATAGTCTGTATAAAAACTGACATATCACCCTGGCTTACAAACTCGCACCTTAATGAAAACTATTGACAAGTTGTGGAAAACGTGGGTGAAAACTAAGCTTCCCACACATTTACTAAAGTACAAAGAGTTCAGACAAAAAAAATATTGTTAAAGATAAAAAAAAAATTCTACTTTAACCCTCCCATAGCTCAGAAAACCAGTCCTAAAAAATGTTAGTACTCTATTAACCAAATGTTGCATCCAAGGAACCCTTCCACCCCTAATTCCTGTCCTGACAAGACTCTAGAGAAAACAGTAGCCATCTTTAATAACTATTTCATAGATTCGATAACTAAAATGGTTCCCACTCATCCCTCTTCCACTAGCACCTTAGACTCTAGAACCAATTTGGCTACTAACTCCTCTGAGTACTCTCCAACTTCTAACTCCTCATAGATTTTCTCCCTTACATCTGTTTCTACTAACTACATAAAATCACTACTCACTAAACTAAATCCCTGCTCAACATCCGCTGATAATATTCTTTCTTATTTCCTGCAGTTAGCAGCTAATTCATTTGCTGTCCTTGTGTCCATCTTGATAAATCGCTCTATTACTGAGTTTAAGGTCCCTTCTATCTGGAAAGAATCTTACAATCTACCTATACATAAGGGAGGTAACTCCACCAAAATCACCAATTTTAGACCCATCACTATTCTATCCCCTCTCTCTAAAATATTAATGAAGTGGATATGTAAACAAATCTTGCAATACCTAGATCAAGCTAACCTGCTCACACCCACACAACACGGCGTTCGCTCTAAACACAGTACGACTACTGCCCTAATATCCTTCCATAACACTATTTCTCTAGCCAGAGATAACAACAAACTCTTGTCTTTTCTTAGATTTGACACGGTGTCACACTCACTTCTACTATCTAAATTGTCTAACCTTAACTTCTCTACATCTGCTGTTTCCTGGTTCTCCAGCTATTTTACTGACCAACTGCAATCAGTTAAATGGCTTTCTGCTCTATCTCCCCCTCTCTCTGTTAAAATGGGAGTTCCTCAATGCTCTATACTTGGTCCATTTCTTTTTAATATCTTTACCAATCAACTCCATACTTCCTGCCCTGGTACAATATGCTGATGACTCTACAGTCATCACTATTGCTGACACCCACTCTGAACATATATCCACTGCCCAGGCTTCTTTTAACATAGTTGAATCCTGCCTCTCAAAAAATCTGCTTATTCTAAAAAAAAAGACTTCTACTTTTCCTACCCAAAAATCTCAACCACCTTAACCATACCTTCTCTATTCAGTCTCTCAACAATACTCCCATAGAAGTAGATTCCAGCATAAAACTCTTAGGAGTCATCATAGATTATCAATTTAAGTTTGACGTACATGTCAATGACTCTATTCAGAAGGCCCACTTAAAACTTGGCCTCTTATATAGACATAAAAAGTTTCTCACAAACAAAGCAAAGGTCAGTCTCATGCTTACCTCCTACCAAGTCTACGGTATAGCTCACAAATCCTGACAAACTTCAAGTCCTCCCTTCTTACTAAACTAGAATCAGCATAGAATAAAGTAGCTAGATTTGCAGCGAACCACACATATAAATCCCATCACTGCCTCTCACTAAAATACTTAAATTAGCTAGAATTACCACATCAGATTCTCCTCTCACAGCTCCTAATTATTCACTCTATTCTATACCTGTCTTCCTCCTGCCCCAGCTTATTTACTCTTATTTCTCATTACTCTCCCATCAGATCTCTACGTAGCTCAGACCAAGCTCTTCTTCAAATGTATAAACTCAAAACCAAAATGGGCTCCAACCTCTACACCTACCGGCCTATCATTTCTTGGAATAGGCTTCCATTAGAAATGAGATCCCTCAATAAACTTAATCAATTCAAAGCAGCCACCAAGGAGTACTTAAAAAGTCACCGGCTCTCTTCTTGCATTGTCCCCTTACCTCTCCTGTGTCACTTAGCTGGTTCTCTTCTACTTACATACCTGTTAGCCACTTACAGCCCTCTTTTCGTCTTCTTACACTTGCCATCTCTTACCATGAATAGTAACATCCAAAACAGTTTTTGCTAAAAATAAGAATCTCTCATCTTCTGTCCTTCATCCATATTACACAATAACAGTAGACCCCAGAGAATTCTTATTATTATTCTTCATAGACTACATTATATTTCTTTGTTTTTCTGAAGTATATATTGACTTGTACTTGTAAATAGTTTTTTTTTTTTTTTTTGCTTTTTTGCTTTGATATTTGAAATGTAATGCTTTTTAATGATTATTTACAATGTAATGTCTTTTTGTGGAGCTTTTCTCCCTGGGCCTCCACTGAACAAGGGCTGCTATAGATTAGTCGGACATTTCACGATCAACAAATGTAAAATAAATAAATAAATATAAATAATATAGTCTACTTTTTAAAAATGGGACAATCAACCAAAAATATATAGAGTAACACAGAACATTTTAATCACAAGTAATTATATATACTCTAATAGAGACCAGTATGCAAGTATATGAATAAAATAAAAACTAGGTATTGACCAGGAATAAAATGATAAAACAGTTTCAGTCTACAGTCAGAAAATATTGCAGAAAGATGTCATTTAGTAATTTGTAATAGTACTAAGGAAAAGCAATCTAATCATTTACTTAAATATTACTCAGATAATCATAGGAATATGTATTGAAGATAGGTATAAACTAATGACAGCAGTGATACCAGAAAGTGATACGCTTTACTGAAAAATAAGCAATTTATCAGATGATTGCTGACAAAAAGAAGCATTAGGACAGGTATGGATTCAGAGGAGTTAAAATGAGTTACATTAAATCAAATAAGGAATTGTCTAGATGAACTCCATGAAGCAGGAAATTAGTATAGCCATGACGTGAAGAAATGGTTATTAATATGGAAATTTGGCAAAGTTGAATTTAAGGCATAACAGCTAGTAAATGATAAATATAAATTAGAGAAGTAAGTATATAAAGAAGCCTAATAATATCTCATCGGATTATTGATGCTTAGTAGTAAAACAGACAATAAAAAGTAATGAATATGTGGGTAATGGCAAAGAGACACTGAGGTCATATACTACTTGCAAAGGAAAGATATAAATATGTAAAACACATTGTGGAGAAAATATAAAATCATCCTCATTCAAAATGGCAAGATTTGCTAGAAACAATACAAGCTAAAGATAACTCGACATTCTGAAAATTAGTAGCAAAAAGAGAAATCAGTGAAGAAATTACATTCAGGAGATTGATACATACAGCAAAATAATGCCATTCTTATTATAGAAAATTTCAGCATTGAGACTCAAGATCAACAAGCAGAATTTATTATTTTAGATAAAGTAGAAGTGCATCCATCCTTTACTTCAAACATAAGTAAATAAATAACTAGCAATTAATTGATTGAATGATTAATTAATTAAGTATTTAACTAATTAATTAAAAAATAAAAATTAGCAATCTAAAACATAATTTCAGGCCTGATATTGATGACTTGCTTAACAATATATATAAGGTACCTATCAAAGAAATACTGGGCTAATATTTTGAGCAATTACATTTTTAAACATTTTACAAAGGGTCTGATGTTCCCATAAACATAGAATAAATGCTAAATTATGCCAGTTATGTTAAGAAGCTGTACTAGCCATAAAGTGTTGTACAGTAGTAACCATTCTACAGATATAATAATATCAGGATATGAATCTACTGCATAGTTATTGTAAATAAGGGACTGAGAAAGGGATGCCTTTTAGAACCCTTGTTATATATTATTTATATAAATGAAACAATTAAATAACTGCTTAAGGTGGAAATGGGTACTCTGCACATCTGCATATTGATGGGAGGAAATATATTTTGAGCTATACTAACGACTCACTTATACTTATTTTAACTTTTAACTTTAAAAAGATAACTGCAAATTTTAGAATATAATATTCAGACATATAGACTCAAAATAAATACCACCCCTAAGAAGCTATTGGTATTTAAAAAAAGAAAAAAGAGAAATTTAACTTAGCAATCAAAAATGAGAAAACTGAACATGTACAGCATCTAATTACATTGGTTTGATATTTTCATCAATTAATTTGTGGCATAAGCATTGCAATTATTTAAAATTAAGAATAGAATGAGCTGAGCGGGGCACAGATTGGGCTAGGAAGTATGAAGATGATTGGTTCAAATTTATCAATGCAGTTATCAGCTTTCTACTGTGTAAACCAAAGTGTTTTCTTGCTTTTTTTGTAAACACTAATGGGGTGTGGATCAAATTAGGATGTAGGAAGCTGATTAGTGCAAATGTACCAATGCAAAAATTGGCTCAAATCAGCTTTCTACTGTGAGAGCTATAGCTTTGTTTTATATGTTACGTTTATGTGCACTGCTGCTCCACAGAACAGCATGAACAGGACATTAGGATGTAGTACTCCAATGTTGTATCTTTTGGCTTTTCCCAGTTAGGGGTCGCCACAGCGGAATTCAGGTCCACTAATGATTGGCAGTAGATTTTTTACCTGCCGAGTTGCCAGCTCTGACGCACAACCTCCAACGAAGGCCCATTCACGCATGACTCCACACAGAAGATGCTCTAGCTGAGAGTTGAACAGGACAGCGTCATACTGTGAGGCGACAACGCTACCGCAGCACCACCACCGCAGTTATGTTTGTAGTACTCCAATACTTTGCTAAATTTGTGCACAAACAGCAGTACATCCCCTTAGCTGGGCTTGCATGCTCACATTTATGTACCTTTTCCTGTTGTTCACATCCACAACTTTTGCACCCTACTTGACTCTGATGTGGAAGTTAAGGATGTGTAGAAAGAGGCTAAGAAGAAGATTATTAAAAAAATAAAGAGATTGGAAACTGATGACCATTGACATGGATTGTAACATACAAGCAGTGAAAATGTTTTATGTTCCTTTGGTATGGGGATTTATTTATTTATTTGTTTATTTATTTATTTATTTATTTATTTATATATTTATTTTGAGGCAGGCATGGGTTGACTGTAGGAATTAGTAAACTAATTGGTGCCAATCAGCCTGCTGTTGTGTAAACCAAAATCCACTTAAGAGCTGAGGGTGTGAGGCACTATATCTGGAATCAGCATCAGGCACTAGATGAGCCAGCAATGGGGATCCTTATCAGGGGATGCAGAAAGGCTCCCACACCCTGCCAAAAAAATACTTAACTTTTATGATTATGGCTTTTGGACAACATTTTTATTTTATGGTGAGGTTCTGTTAATCAAATACAACCCTTTATTCACTATTTAAATAGTACTACAGATTTTTAAAGTTTACACACAATTTTGACTTTGGAAACTACATTTCAGCATATAGAACATAGTTTCACTTCCAATATATATAAGAAACTTACCATTAGTAAAGCATACTTACATTTTTTCAAGTCATCTATTTAGTCATAAAAGAACCGCGGTGGTGGTGCTGCGGTAGCGTTGTCGCCTCACAGTAAGACGCTGTCCGGTTTGATTCTCAGCTAGAGCGTCTTCTGCATGGAGACATGCATGAATGGGCGTACTTTCGTTGAAGGTTGTGCATCAAGCCTGGCAAGCCGGTACATAAAAATCAACCGCCAATCATTAGCGGACCGGAGTTCCGCTGTGGCGACCCCTAACTGGGAAAAGCCAAAAGACGCAAACAAATTTAGTCGTAAAAGAAGTTTGGTAAAAGGGCAATGTATAAAGGTAGCCCGTATTACATCCAGTAGGGATAAATTTATAACTGAAATTAACAACTTAAAAGATGTTCATTGAGAGAGGCTACCTGCTAACTAGGCTCAACCTTATTTTTAATTAAGTCATCAGTCAATGGGGTAATAAATATAAACCCCTTTTAGGGGATTGGTTTACTAAGAAAAACAATTAAGGGTGACATGATACCCCCTTCTAGTGACAAAAGGCATGAAACAGCTTTAGTTGTACAAGATAATGATGTCACCAAGAAAGTTAAGAATATTATCCGAATAAAAGTGTTTCTTATGAGAACCAACAATACAGTATTAAGATAAAGACCTGATTTTGTGTACAAAGCAGCCCAAAATTTTAAAGGGTTATTACAAAAATCAAAGAAAGTAGGAGAAAATATACAAGCTATGGAAGTCCCATATGGGGCTACCAAATGTGGACCCTGTAAGCAATGGTCTTATATATTTTGAGGGTAATAGTTTAACTTTATGACATAATACTATTAAATTGGAAAATGATAGTTGTTCAACTTCAGGTGTGATGTAGTGTATGAGATGCCCAGGTTTTTACGTAGGTAAGCTGCTCTGTCCATAAGTATATATATATATGTTGTGCTTAAATATGGACAGGGATGAGCTTTGTTTTATGTGGATGGAAGCTTGTTCCAGAGCTGCAGTGTATTTCAAGTACAGAAAGAGAAAATGGCTAGGTTTAAAATAGCCCACCAGGGCAGATAGCCTAGTACTTACCATGAACCTATAATAGGGTTTGCTCAGAATTTGTGAGTAGGGCAGTACGTTAGCATTTATATTCCTAAACAGTATAATAGAATCAATAAGGAGAATAAATGATGGCTCAGAGGCAAAAATAAAGGTTGGAGGAGTCCTTTTTGTTAGCTTGAGTTTGAACAGAAGGAACAGGCAGGGAAGTGAACTCGCCCCTCTCATATTTGCTACGTATTTGGAACTCTAGCTAAAAAGACACAGAATTCTGGGATATAACTGGTGCAGTGGCCAAAAATATAGCTCTGATTGTGGATGATATCCTCTTGTACTTGACAAATCCTGAGTCTGACCTTAAGGTATTTTAAGGCAGTTTGAAGTATTTTCAGGATATAACATACATAAAGTAAACCAAAGAGCTACAGCACTAAATTATGTGTATACACATGGATTACTTAAACAATAGCCTTATTTTGGGGGACATGAACAACTGAAGTATCTGGGTATATAGATTAAAAAAGGACTCTGATGTGGAAGCTAAGTATGTGTAGAAAGAGGCTAAGAAGAAGATTATTAAAAAAATAAAGAGATTGGAAACTGATGACCATTGACATGGATTGTAACATACAAGCAGTGAAAATGTTTTATGTTCCTTTGATCCTGTACACAGCACAGACATACCTTTATCAGTCAGCATAAACATTGTAGATTATAATGAATAAAGAGCTGAAGGAATTTATTTGGGATGGGAAGTAGGCAAGAGTTAAGAAGAATAAGGTAATTCTTCCTATTAAATAGGACAGTTTAAGCTGCCTGATTTGAAAGAACACTTTAATGCTACATAGCTGAAAATTGTATATACAACAAAAGCAGAAAACAATAGAAGAATATGGAAAAAGATGACAAGGGAGTGAAATGTGGCAGAAAACATTATAAAGACAAAACCAGTGAGGGACTGGGGTAATGAGGGTTTGCCAATATGAATACATATAACTAAGAGTATAGAAAACATGTAAGAGATGGGAGGAAGTAACCCAAGGAAACTAAAAAAGGAGCCATACTACTGCACGTAAATAAGTTACAAGGGTAAAGTGGTAAAGTGTGAAGAAGCCAAGTGGATATGTGAACTGCAACTAAGTGAATGCCTTCCACATCAAGAAATGTTGGCAGAAAACAAAACTTGTGTGTTTGTGTGTGTGTGTGTGTGTGTGTGTGTGTGTGTGTGTGTGTGTGTGTGTGTCTTTGTAATCATAATGTAAGCAAAGCCAACATACACTGCATTAGTTCCTTATCTATAGTTCTGCATAGTCAATGTTACAGTTCACATGCATATTACATGTGAGCTCTGTTTGTTACAGTGCCCCATTTAAGTACTCCAAAAAACATTATATTGTCTCTTTATTTACACTGAGCACATACAGTAGTACTCTGTAAGACTGTATGAAATTCCACAGTAGCTCAGTGGTTTAAGGCAATGAGATGTTAAAGAGATTCATCCTATAGTCCTGTATTTGAGCCTTCAGTTTTGCACCCTTGCTGCACCTTACTAACACATGCTAACTCTGTTTATAACTCCACCCCTGCCCCTAACCCCAGCCCTACAGCTTACCTTGGAAAAACCCTTCCCATAAGACCACCGCTGCATATGACATCTCAGCCACACAACCCATAAATTAAAAGAGACACTGACACAATACATCTAGCACCTAACTTAACTGGTACTCTAATCCTAAAACCTAACCTATTTTTTTAAACTAACGTTCCCCACACACTCCTACTCCAATGTAGAAATCCACAAAATCCTATACATTCAACAAAATGCATATTTTCAGTACACACAACACATAATTTGACCAAATGAACATCTGAGCATGTGTTATTAACCTGTCTCAACAATTCTAATCTTCGGTACCGACTCAATTGCCTCATACACTTAGTTGTTACAATATCTTCTGACAACATCTGTGTCAGGACATTCTGTAGGAAGTCCATAAACTCTGTTAAATCCACACATTCCCAGAAAATTAATTTCCAGTTTCATTTTTTATTCCCTTTACATCTCCAACATCTACTCTCTGCTTCAGAAAAACACCTCAGAAGTATACTAAGAGTAAAAAAAGTTTATTTATGAATATTTCCATGCAGATATCCTATTTCTTCATGACATCATAGCATACCATACAATTTTCCTCCCATTGCTTTTCTTAATTTGTCATTCTAAACTTCTTTCATGGTATTTTTAATCTCATCTGAATTTTATTATTATTATTATTATTATTATTACATTGCGTATGTCTTACTAATTATCCTTTACTTAAAAGTATCATCAGTTCTTGAGTCCACTAAAAATGTACCAGAGCTGTTTTTTTACTTGATACTACCCTCCTCTATACATGAACATACACACACACACACACACACACACACACACACACACACACACACACACACACACACACACACACACACACACACACACACACACACACACACACACACACACACACACACGCGCGCGCGCGCCTGTGTGTGTTGTCTTTTTATATATTTATGCGTATTATATTTCTATATATTAGGCATACACCACACAATGCATGCATACACACATACGTATATATGTTAGCAAGAGAGAGAACTGCAATTTGTATATACAGAATAAAAAAAAAACTACTTCAATTGAAATTAAGGTGAGTTATTTTACTATACAGCCACAGAGATATGCAAATAATTGTGGATAGGGTGGGTATGTGACATACTCTTATGATTAGTTGTAGACAGCAAGCAGCTTTTTATGCTACTAACATAAAATACTTATGGACAAAGCACATATGTAGGAAAAATATACATCAGTGTCTGCAATAGGTGCCAACAACAAATATCGCAATTTAAGTATTGCCACCTACTTAGGCTAGTTTCCAAAAGAAGTTCCACAAATGTCAGCAGCATCATAACATGTAGGTAGAACTTTCTGTATGATTCTTCAGATTCAAGAATACATATGAAGAGCAATATAGCCATGCACACATTGAATACAGAACTAAAAAGTCATACAACTCAACTGAGGTGACATAAAATGACTGGAGATATATTGGTATTAGGCAGCTATAGTATTTCCATTTGTAGAGATAATCCCATATAGATAAGTATTTCAGAACACTATAGACTTATAAAACACATTAGCTTCCATGTTTTGTTCTTCGGCAAACTATATCACTTACAGACTTCATTAGCTTGCAATATTTCAGAGTTTTTGGGGACTGAAAGTGAGTAGAACTAACATTATCCAACCCTTATTGAGCCCAAAACTATGTGCCAAGTCCTGCAGAGGAAACCAGCTTTTGGTATAGAGAGATAATGCCCTTATAAGGATCACAACAGTATGGTTTCATTAAGTGGCCCAAACAATTGTAAGAAATGGTGGGGGACGGGGGGAATGATGACATCATTCCTGCTCATCTTTCTTCAGAGAAGTCATGGGGATGACATGCTGGTATGAAGCAAACCATTTCTAAAGGCTCAGTGAAGTTGATGGCCATAAACAGTGACCAGAGTAGGTGAATAAGCAGGCTATGAGGTGGTACCAATACTTTGTGTGGGGGTGTGGAGGGACACCTGGGAAGATGCTAAGGTCTAACAGCTCACAGAAGTATTCTGAATGATAGCAGCGCAGATACTTAAGCTTCCTAGTACTGTATCATGTTATTTGGTGTGACTTCCTAGTACTGTATCATGTTATTCGGTGTGACTTCCTAGTACTGTATCATGTTAATCGGTGTGACTTCCTAGTACTGAATCATGTTATTCTGCGTGACTTCAGAGTATTGTATCACATTATTCGGTGTGACTTCCTAGAACTGTATCACATTATTCTGTGTGACTTCCTTGTACTGTATCATGTTACTCAGTATGACTTCCTAGTACTTTATCATGTTTCTCTGTGTGACTTGCTAGTAGTGTATCATGTTACTCTAAGTGATTTCCAAGTGTTGTATCATGTTACTCTGAGTGACTTCCTAGTACCGTATCATGTTATACTGTGTGACTTCCTAGTACTGTGTCATGTTATTCAGTGTCACTTCCTATTACTGTATCATGTTATTCTGCGTGTCTTCCTAGTACTGTACAATGTGACTTCCTAGTACTTTATCATGTTACTCTGTGTGACTTCCTAGTATTGTACCATGTTACTCTGAGTGACTTCCTAGTACTGTATCATGTTACTCGGTGTGACCTTCTAGTACTTTATCATTTTACTCTGTGTGACTTCCTAGTATTGTATCATGTTACTCTGAGAGACTTTTTGGTCCTGTATAATGTTATTCTGTGTGACTTCCTAGTAGTGTATTATGTTATTCAGTGTGATTTACTAGTACTGTATCATGCTGCTCTGAGTGAATTCCTAGCACTGTATCATGTTATTTGGTATGACTTCTGTATCAGGTTATACAGTGTGACTTTCTAGTCCTTTATCATTTTGCTCTGTGTGACTTCGTAGTACTGTATCACATTACTCTGAGTGATTTCCTAGTGCTGTTTCATGTTATTCGGTGTGACTTCCTAGTACACTATCATGTTATTCAGTGTGATTTCCTAGTACTGTAGCATGTTATTCTGTGTGACTACCTAGTACTGTATCATGTTACTCAGTGTGATTTTCTAGTATTTTATCATGTTACTCTGTGTGACTTCTAAATATTGTATCATGTTAGTCTGAGTGACTTCCTGGTACTGTATCATGTTATTCTGTGTGACTTCCTAGCACTGTATCATGTTATTTAGTGCGATTTCCTAGTACTGTATCACATTATTCTGTGTGATTTCCTTGAACTTTATCACGTCACTCTGTGTGACTTCCTAGTACTGTATCATGTTACTCTAAGTGATTTCCTCGTACTGTGTCATGTTATTCAGTGAGAATTCCTAGTACTGCATTATGTTATTCAGTGTGATTTCCTAGTACTGTATAATGTTACTCTGAGTGAATTCCTAGTACTGTATCATGTTATTCTGTGTGACTTCCTAGTACTGTGTTAGGTTACACAGTGTGACTTCCTAGTACTTTATCACATCACTCTGTGTGACTTCCTAGAACTGTATCAAGTTACTCTGAGTGATTTCCTAATGCTGTATCATGTTATTCTGTGTGATTTCTCTTACTGTGTCATGTTATTCTGTGTGACTTCCTAGTACTGTATCATGTTATTCAGTGTGATTTCCTTGTACTTTATCACTTCACTCTGTGTGACTTCCTAGCACTGTATCATGCTATTCAGTGTGATGTCCTAGTACTGTATCACGCTATTCTGTGTGATTTTCTTGAACTTTATCACGTCACTCTGTGTGACTTCCTAGTATGTTACTCTAAGTGATTCCCTAGTACTGTGTCATGTTATTCGGTGAGAATTCCTAGAAATGTATTATGTTATTCAGTGTGATTTCCTAGTACTGTATCATGTTATTCTGTGTGACTTCCTAGTAATGTGTCAGGTTGCACAGTGTGACTTCCTAGTACTTTATCACGTCACTCTGTGTGACTTCCTAGAACTGTATCAAGTTACTCTGAGTGATTTCCTAATGCTGTATCATGTTATTCGGTGTGATTTCTCTTACTGTGTCATGTTATTCTGTGTGATTTCCTAGTATTGTATCATGCTATTCAGTGTGATTTTCTAGTACTGTATTATGTTATTCTGTGTGAATACCTACTACTGTATCATGTTACTCATTGTGATTTCCTAGTACTGTATTATGTTATTTGGTGTGACTTTCTAGTACTGTATGATGTTATTCTGTCTGACTTCCTAGTACTGTATCACACTATTCTGTGTGACTTCCTTTTACTGTGTCATGTTATTTGGTGTGACTCCCTAGTACTGTATCATATTAATCTGCGTGACTTCCTAATACTGTATCATGTTACACAGTGGGACCTCCTATTACTTTATCATGTCACTCTGCATGACTTCCAAGTACTATATCATGTTACTCTGAGTGATTTCCTAGTACTGTATCATGTTATTCTGTGTGATTTCCTAGTACTTTATCACATCACTCTGTGCGACTTCCTAGTACTGTATCATGTTATTTGGTGTCACTTCCTAGTACTGTATCACGTTATTCTGTGTGATATCCTAGTATTGTATCATGTTACTCAATGTGACTTCCTAGTACTTTATCATCTTACTCTGTGTGATTTCCTAGTATTGTATCATGTTACTCTGTGTGACTTCCTAGTACTGTATCATGTTATTCTCTGTGACTTCCTAGTACTGTATCATGTTATTCAGTGTGATTTCCTAGTACCTTATCACATTAAATTGTGTGACTTCCTAGTACTATATCATGTTACTCTAAATTATTTCCTAGTACTGTATCATGTTACTCAGTGTAACTTTCTTGTACTTTATCATGTTACTCTGTGTGACTTCCTAGTATTGTATCCTTTTACTCTGAGTGACTTCCTGGTATTGTATCATGTTATTCTGTGTGACTTCCTAGTACTGTATCATGTTATTCAGTTTGATTTCCTAGTACTGTATCATGCTAATCTGTGTGACTATCTAGTACTGTATCATGTTATTCAGAGTAATTTCCTAGTATTGTATCATGTTACTCTGAGTGAATTCCTAGTTCTGTATCAGGTTACACAGTCTGACTTCCTAGTACTGTATCATGTTATTCTGTGTGACTTCCAAGTACTGTATCACATTACTCTGACTGATTTCCTAGTGCTGTATCATGGTATTCGCTGTGATTTCCAGTACTGTGTCATGTTATTCTGTGTGACTTCCTAGTACTATATCATGTTATTCAGTGTGATTTCCTAGTACTGTATCATGTTACTCTGAGTGAATTCCTAGTTCTGTATCAGGTTACACAGTCTGACTTCCTAGTACTGTATCATGTTATTCTGTGTGACTTCCTAGTACTGTATCACATTACTCTGACTGATTTCCTAGTGCTGTATCATGGTATTCGCTGTGATTTCCAGTACTGTGTCATGTTATTCTGTGTGACTTCCTAGTACTATATCATGTTATTCAGTGTGATTTCCTAGTACTGTATCATGTTATTTTGTGTGACTTCCTAGTACTGTATCACATTTTTCTGTGTGACTTCCTTTTACTGTGTCATCTTATTTGGTGTGACTTCCTAGTACTGTATCATGTCATTCTGCGTGACTTCCTAATACTGTGTCATCTTATTTGGTGTGACTTCCTAGTACTGTATCATGTCATTCTGCGTGACTTCCTAATACTGTATCATATTATGCAGTGTGACGTCCTATTACTTTATCATGTCACTGTCTGTGACTTCCAAGTACGATATCATGTTACTCTGAGTGATTTCCTAGTACTGTATCATGTTATTTGGTGTGACCTCCTAGTACTGTATCATGTTGCTCTGTGTGATTTCCTAATACTGTGTGATGTTATTCGGTGAGACTTCCTAGTACTGTATCATGTTATTCTGTGTGACTTCCTAGTACTGTATCATGTTACTCAGTGTGACTTTCTAGTACTTTATCATTCTACTCTGTGTGACTTCCTAGTATTATATCATGTTACTCTGAGTGACTTCCTAGTACTGTATCATGTTACTCAGTGTGACTTTCTAGTACCTTATGCTACTCTGTGTGACTTCTTAGTATTATATCATGTTACTCTGAGTGACTTCCTAGTACTGTATCATGTTATTCAGTGTGATTTTCTAGTACTGTATCATGTTATTCTGTGTGACTACCTAGTACTGTGTCATGTTATTTGATGTGACTTCCTAGTACTGTATCATGTTATTCTGTGTATCATGTTATTCGGTGTGATTTCTAGTACTGTGTCATGTTATTCTGTGTGACTTCCTAGTACTTTATCATGTTATTCAATGTGATATCCTAGTACTGTATCATGTTATTCTGTGTGACTACCTAGTACTGTATCATGGTATTCAGTGTGGTTTCCTTGTACTGTATCATGTTATTCTGCGTGACATCTTAATACTGTATCATGTTACACAGTATGGCTTCCTAGTACTTTATCATGTCACTTTGTGTGACTTCCAAGTGCTGTATCATGTTACTCTGATTGATTTCCTAGTACTTTATCATGTTATTCGGTGTGACTTCTTAGTACTGTATCATGCTATTTAGTGTGATTTCCTAGTAGTGTACTATTTGGTGTGACTTACTATTACAGTATCATGTTATTCTGTGTGAGCAGCTATGTTAGCTCCCTGTCTAACTCTTATCCTTCACCCTGTCTTCACTGTCCCATACTAGCTGCTGACCTTAGCTGGGTGGGTTAAATACTTTGCTGATGCTTTATAACTGTGGTACCATGGTGGGAGCATTCAGGTGAGACACATTTCTTCAGAAATCATCACATTCAGAACCACCACAGATTAGTGTGCAATGTACAGAGAGAGAGAGAGAGGAACAGAGCTACAGAAATCTGGGCTTTTTAGATATGTCTTGAATATTGCAAGCTTTTTGAGTACAGTGCATTTTCGTTTTACCTGGATAAACATTCAGTTGCTATTTGCTAAATTGTGTTAATCTGAGCAGTATAAATACATGCGTGTACAGAATTGGACAGTATAGCACATTATTTAACAGACAGATGATAATAGACGGTGTGTATTAATAATACAATTGCTGTGTGCTCAGGTTAACTGTAACAATATGGTTTTATGCCAGTGCTAAACAATACTAGTAGTGGTACTAACCAGTATCTCATGCTATTATAGATTACTTTGCCATAGTACATTACAGTTATATCCATAAGAGACATTTATTACTCAAACACCCTTATTGCATACTAATAAAAAAGGTTATACAATTACACAGCTGGAAGCATGTGATACAAGGTATACTCCTAGTAATGACAGACACAGGTAAAATTAAATATATTCGATATGCAGTACATGTACACAAACAGTAACCACATGTGTAATGAATACTTTGGATAAAATAATACGGTCTATTTTGTTGTTGTTGTTGTTGTATATCTTGAAAGGCATCGCATTGTTTGTTGGTAAGATATATGTAATAATATAGTCCTCTGTATGATAGAGTTGCATTGCTGACACATTCATATTGTTGATGTATCATGTGTGGAATGTGTGGAATTGTCACTGGTGCATAATCGCAGGAGTCACATCAAGCACTTATGCTCCTCTGAATTTGCTTGATGTTATAATGTGGTTTAAAGGGAGTGGTATTGTAATATGATGTGCTGGTAACAGGAGACCAAAATCTTGAGTAGGTACATAGAGCGTATAACCAAACAATGAGACTGTGAGATAATAATCAGTTTTCTATTGGTACACAGCTTAGCAATGTCACCACCATTAATTTTCATTTTAACTAGGTGTCTTTGTCATATAGTTGAAATAAAGGCCTTATAATTCCAGCCATCTGAGTTAACACTATGCAGTCCCAGCTTAGAAATATATGACTCTAATTATGGAATACCTTCCACAAACTATGCAGTTATACAGTGCAGTAGCTATGTGTGTAATGCACATTGAAAATGCCTATATTATTGTGGTAGCTTTTCATTTATTTTGGCTTTCTGCAGTATTCTTTTAGTGGCCTGTATACATAAGCTTTCTATGTGCATGTGTAGTATGCTTTGAGAATGCAACAAGAAAGCAGTAATTTCACTCTGGTCTGTTTTATTGATCTTGTTTTGCACATCAGAGTGATGTCAAAATACTAAGTGATATGGGTATTTATATTTTCAATATATGACGTATTCATTTAAGTTGGGGTGGCAGTTTTGTATACTGTTTAGTGTGTGTACAATATGCTGCATTATAATATAGTGGCACCAGAGTATATTCTGAATAAACATTACGATGCATTTATTTTAATAGAGTCTGCTGTATTCTTTTACTATCTCTAAGCTATGGAATAATCTCCCTCCTTCACTCAGAACTATCAGTAATCCCACTGCTTTTAAAAAATCCCTTAAACTTCATCTCTCTTCAAATTGGATATACACCTGTACCCCTACTTAAAACCCCCAAACTTGATCCCCTCCCTAGATCATACGCCTCTTCACTCTACAACCAGTTTATGTTCCCCTTGTCTCAGTCACATCTTCTCCTTCTGCTGGCACTTTAGCCTGAGCTTTCCCTACTTTTAGCCTCCTGCCTCCTTCTTCTCTCTTAACTAATTTCCTCTCTCTGCTAATAATCTTACCTATTATCTAAAAATTCTATTCCTATACTAGTACCATAATATTAAACAATTTTTCACTGTTATTATCAATCTATCTAATGTTATTACGAAATTACTGCATGCAGTTATTACTTTATTTAATTGCTACCTCTACCTTAATATACTCTGTATGGATTGTGCTTAATTTTTCGTTGTTATGCAATTACATGTGGAGCCCCCCCCGGGCCTCCATTGAAAATGGGCTCATTTTTGGCCCAGTAGTCTTTCCTGGTAAACAAATGCAATAAATAAATAAATAAACAGATTATATATAGTACACGTATCTATTAAGGACTTGTGGGTGATATGTAAACAATAGCTGATTTTTTTTGTTGGACCTCTGTATCCAGATATAAGAAACCTGTCTATGATGTATGCATTACAACATCTTTACTCTGGCCTTTATGCAAACACAACTTGAGTTAAAAAGTCTGAACAATGAGAAGTCTGCTTTTCTACAAAGATTTGTCATTCAGTTGTACTAAGGCAACAGGGCAGTTTTTCTAAATAAACTTTGACAAAGATGCATCATTATTAATAGAACAAACAAACTGCTAGCCACCAGCAGAACATATTATAATGATGTAATATCTATTGCACATGTTTAATATATTTTATATGACCAGTGTATGCCACGGCTGTCAGTACATTGTGCTACACATGTATACCGTTAAGTAATCTTGTACATTTTTTCATATGTATGCAACGAGTACTCATAGGTTCTTAACTCACTTCATCCTATACAAGTATAGTCATAGAGAATGTGTATCCTGTAAAATTATACTTCTCTATTCTCCCAAAATGATTATGCACACGTATTTTCAGAGGCTAACTTCTGATGTTCTGGTATAGATACATACTTGACACTAAAGTAGCAAGGTGACATATACAAGCTGTTATGATTCTCTATGCATGTGTAGCAAAAGGGTGAACATGAGATATGCAGAGCTGTTGTTATTAAGGAGTGATTGCAAAAAGTTATAAGAATGTGAGACATTTCCAAATGTACAGTAATAATACAGAAATGGAGTATGATACTGTCATTTTAGGGTGGTATGTGCAAACTGCTGATGGTAGCAAAAATGACATTAAAACATGGCGAGTAGTGTGAAGACATTCTGAGATATAAACACTTTTGGTAAAGCATAATTTCATACTGCATTCATTTCATAAAAATGAGTGACCTACACATGAACAAATGTTGCCATCTTATGCAAATTATCAATGCACACATTGTTGCCATGGATGTGTGGTCTAACACACAAGGTTTTGTAGATTAATACTGTTTTGATGCATGTATCTTATTTATATTTTGCATAGTTTATGTAATATAGTAAGACAGCAGTATTCCAGTACTCTTGTCATACAAAGACAGGAAACCTTTCAAACAGGTGAACAGTTCTCTCACAACATATCCTGCCCATTTACCAAGATAAGACTCTTTGTTTGACCATACCTGTAATAATTTTTGGCAAATTAAATCTCTTTTTTTCCTTTTAAAAATCTGCAGGAAAATTCAGCATATGCAGACAGATCTATAATATAAATATTAGTGTACAGCCTGTTGTCAAGAAAAGTGCCTTCATATTTCGCATTTTCTGTAACATATCATTTATAAGATACTGCAAATCTTATGAAATGCATTTTCAGCAGATGATTTTGGAGAACAGCTCTTGAGGAACAAGTAGTTTCCTGGCTTAGAAGACTTCAGGAAGCAAGGCGATTAATTAGCCCCCTCTTGCTCAGAACTGAATGATTTAGGTAATATGTTATTCACAGCTGTGATTGCTGTTGTCCCTACTCATATAACTAAATTTTACCCGCATGACAAATCCTATCATAATAGTATGTGATAAGGGGTAATATAGTTGTTGGTACTGTTCACAAATGGCATGTAGGTGTATTGTTACAGCCTATATTACTAGCATGCAGGAATCACTAGTGACTTGATGTGACATATTCCTTTACACACTATACTACTCACTACTTTACACATATGTGTTCATACAACTCATACTTCCACATGCTATGTGTTAAGAGTTGTAAGTGTATACAGGCACTTCCATTCTGCATGGTACTCAAATTACATGTGATATTTTACACTTGGCTGCAAAGTCCAGCTTTATGCAATGTCACTCAGCTCTCACTCTGGTGATAAGACACGTATCATATTCATGTTCATCTACAAGACAATGGAAGTTACATGGGTTAGGCTGACGTTCTCCTACTTGTTAACACAGCTCTTCAGCAGCAGGGCTAGCCACCCAGTGGTGTGAATCTTGGCTCTACACAATTGTCACTGCTGAAGTGACACCCCCAACATCACATGCAAAAGTAGGAAAGGGGCTGCAGATGGATAGAGGGACAGATTTAACCCTTTGTGCTGGGGTCAACAACTGTGTGCAGGAAGAGAGTGAACATAGGACCCACTGCTGATGCTCAGTGGTATGGCATTAATTAGTACTAGGAGGCCCTACCCCTAAGCATTGGCATTAATCAGTGCTAGGAGGCCCTACCCCTATACACTGGCACTAATCAGTGCTAGGAGGCCCTACCCCTATACACTGGCATTAATCAGTGCTAGGAGGCCCTACACTATGCATTGGCATCATTTAGAAGATGGTTGTGAGTTTTTAGACACGTGCTGCACTCTTTATGTGTATACCCATCCTGTACTGAGGTCGCAATACCTCCTCATGGCCTGCCCATTTTTCTAGTCCTGCTGCCATTCATAGGATGCATCTTGACCAAGGTCCATGGCACAATGATCACTTTTCTCACTTGAGCGCATTGTTATTATCCCTCACCTCAAATACAGGTGAGTAGGAATAACATCATAATTCTTTCCCCCAGCAGTGCCTACAAGTGCTCAGATTGTAAAAATGAGCTCCAGTCTAGATAATTTGCCTGGCTCATCCCTCTACAACAATATAGGTGGCTTACTTTCCGGAACTAGTGGACTTTCATATATCATATTGGATCAATGAATATTTGTAAATATTGGCAAGGTGTGTTATCAGTGTTTGGCAAGCTACATATTTTGCAGAGAATACGATTTTCAGGCACTGAGTTTTAATGAGACCTGTTAGTGATGTATTGTATTAGAGACCTAAACATTTATTTATTTATTTGACATTTGTTAACTGGGATAGTCTGACTGGGCAGAAGCCCTTTTTCAGTGAAGGCCCAAGGAGAAAAGCTCCAAACATATACAAAATACATGATAAATTGCAATAAAGTTTATAATAACAAAAAAGAAACAGTTGCAAACAAGTAGCGTAGAAGTAGTTGCCACTGGTTGCAGTCAAGGTTGTCAGAGACCAGATAACAAAAACCCATGCGTCAGAAGTAGTAACTCATAGCTATGAGTGAGCTCAGGATGAATATAAGGACGGAAAATAGAGAAGGAAGATTAAGTGGGTGCAGAGCAGGGGCGCAGCCAAGATTTTAGTAGGGTGTCCTAGAGAGATTTTGTGAAGGTAGTGGAGTTAGAAATAGTTCTTAAGGCTAGAGGTAGTTTATTCCATGCTTTAGCTACAGAGTGATTGTAGAGAAATTTGCCTATGTTTTTATTAAGTATGGTAGAACAATATGTAATGCAAGCCTGTAGTATTCTGTAACTTGCATAAATATGGGATTATTACCTCTACATAGGGAGATATTGCAGTTCATAGGTGTCTACTAGGCTAATGACCACAAAGGCCTTTTTGAGCCTAGCCATGCATCCCAAACCTCTAACAAGTTCTGATACTCTTGATAAATATAAGCAGGGACCTGGGAGATGAACCATTTACAGGTTGCTTGTGTCCATTAGAGACATAGGTGCCAGACCAAGGAAAAATTTCTGGTTTCCCCCCTTCCAATTGTCCAAATTGTAACTTGAATTGGGTTATGGAGGAACCCTGCTTCACATGGATGGGGAGCCTTTTCCATAGATCTGGTAGTCTCTGAGATATAAACTGGTCTCTCTAGCAATTCTTATTTATATCACAGGCAAGGTTTACGTCTTTTGAACAGATAATTCTGGTGCTGTTTGTTTTGTGGATATGCAGGAGGTCCATCAGAGTGGGGTCTGACAATGCCTTGTATGCCAGGCATAGATATCTCCTCAAAAGCCTGTAGGAGACTGATTACAGGGATAGGGCCATAAGGCAGTCTGCACAGGATGTTTTACTTATGCCCTGTATACCTTTAGTGAGGAACATCTGTGGACATTAAAACTTTTGGATATGCCTGGTTAGGTATATACCAAAGGAAGCATTGAACTCAATGACAGGTCTGATAAATGCCACATACAGTGGGACAATGACTTCCTTGGAGTTAGATGCCATACTTTTGCTTATAGCTTGTGCAACATAGCATGATTTCCTCACTACTGTAGACACGTGATGGTCAAAGGCTAGATTACTCTCTTTTGTGTGTCCCTAAGTCCCTGACTACTTGGTCATCTCTAAGGGGTGTGTTGTTAAAAAGTTACCAGGATGGATGACTTCCCAAAGGATAATATTATGCATTTCTTGCCATTCAGTTTTAGTCCCTGGCTCTGACACCAGTTGTTTGTCTGTGTCAGCTCCTCCTGGAGAACATTTGTGTGAGGGTGGGAATCAATAACAGCTTCTAATTTGCAGTCATATGCAAATTTAGTCAGCCAAAGACCTCTGACATTGGCCTTGACTTCTGAGAAGCAAATGTCAAAAGGAGCAGTCCAAGGACGGATCCCTGAGGGACTCCACTTGTGATTAGCTTCTTTGTAGAAGTGGAGTTACCAATTCTAACTTCCTGGGTCCTGTCTTTGAAACAGTTGGCTATCCACTGGGTAACATACAATATGTACCTAGCCTATTGAGTTTGTCAACAATGCCAGAGTGGGTCATTGTGTCATATGCCTTGTCTAGGTCAAGGTAGGCAGTGTGAACCATTTTTCCCTCATCCATTGCTTTGGCTGCCTTCTCAAACAATTCCACCAGGTTGAGTAGGCATGATCTGCCCTTGTCAAAACCAAACTGGGTTGGGTCAAATGCCTGGCAGGTTGCTATATCTCTATTGATCATCTCCATGATAATTCTTTCCATGGCTTTATATATAAGACTAGTGAGACTTATGAATCTGTAATTTCCAAGGTCTGTAAATGGCCCACCTTTGTGCAGAGGGATGACTTTTGCCATTCTCCATTCATGAGGCACAAAGCTTGTTTGGAAGTTACAGTTAAATAGTAGTTCCAGAGGCCCTGATGGGTCATGTTTCATGCTATTTAGAAGGCATCCTGGGATATTGTCTGGGCCCATTGATGCAGTGTTCTTGGTCTTAGAGCGAACATTAAGGACCTGATCCCTAGTGACAGTAGGGGAAGTTATATTTAATGGTATTTCCTGAGGGAAGGTTGATGGGGAGAGACAAGTAAAGTTGGAGCTGAATTTATAAGCTAGGAGGTTTGCTATATCTTCTCCCTCAATACAGGTGGCTCCATTTACAATGAGCTTTTCATGCAATTGTCTATTACCTTTGAGACTGCGGACATAGCTAAAGAATGCTATATGGTTGCCCTTGGACTGGGAGGCCAGACTTACCTCAGATTTGGCTCTGGTAGACTTTATTTGTCCTCTGAGTTGTTTGTTTAGTTTGATGAGAGTGCTTTTTTCCTGCTGGGTGCTGTATGTCCTAATTTTTGCCATGATTTTATTCCTACTGTTATACAGAATATTGATTTTGTCATTCCACCAGGGGTACTTTTTTGTGTTAGTTCTGTACATCTTTCTAGTGGGTACAGCTGCCTCTATACAGTAATTAACATACTTGTACAGGGTTTCTGTGAACAGTTCTGCATAGGCAGCAATGTTCTCAGGGTTTATGGGGGCTTGACATTTTTGGCAGATTATCACTTAATAGCATGAAGATAGCCTTAGAGTAGTTCCTGAATATTCCAGGTTTAGCTAGGGGTCAAGATTTTATTTTTACTTCAAAGGAGACCATTTTGTGGTCTGACCTTACCAGGGAAGGTCAAAGGCCAAACATAAACTGGGAGAACTATTCAAATACTAACTCCCTTGCCCAATTCTTCCTAGAATTTATAAACTCGAATGCCCTGGATCAACTGGTCAAAACCCACACCAGAGGGAGCAACATATTGGACCTGGTCATCACCAACATGGGCGACCGTTCCACACCGGAGGTCAACCCCTCGCTGGTTAGATCAGACCATAGACTAATCACTCTGGATATCCACATTTCTCCCCCACCCCCAATCAAGGAAACCACCGTGAAAAACTTTTAAAAAGCAAATTTCACATTACTGAAGACCGAGGTGGAAAGGTTCACAGCCCCCATGCTAAAGGACAATGCTGTCCAAGCTGCTGAAACCTTTACAAAGACACTCTATGAGCATCTGCAGGAATGCAAGGATCATGCTATCCCAAGTAATACCAAGACTCACTCCTCCAAGAAAAGGAAACCAGTCTGGTGGACCCCTGCCATAAACAAGCTATACAACAGAAGGAGGAAACTAGTGCAGAAAAGAGTAAGATCCCAAGAAGGAAAGACATCCCTGATTAGTATCAGCAAGAAACTATGATACCTCATTAAATCATCCAAGGCTAGTTTTGAAAGAAAAATTGCCAATGACTCCAAAGATAACCACAAAGCATTCTTTAGCTATGTCAAGAAACTCTCATATTTGCTCTGAGTTAGTGCAGAATGGCACAAAATACACTGAACCGACTGATATTGCCAACATTCTGGCAGACAGGTTTAGTGCAAACTTCACCCCCCTCTCACCCCCTAAAAGGCCCATAACCATACCAGAAGAATGTAGGGCCCCATCAATCACTGACACACAGGTTAAAGTAGCCCTATCTAAAGCCAAAAACACAGATTCAATGGGACCGGACGGTGTCCCAGGCTGTGTCTTACAAGAGCTTCAAAATGAACTAACCCCTCACCTAAACACACTGTTCAAACTCAGCCGCTCTACAGGCTATATACCCACAGAGTGGTGCACAGCAACAGTTATCCCACTCCACAAAGGTGCAGCCACAACGGACCCCGGGAACTATCGCCCTATAAGCCTAACAAGCCTGGTCTGCAAGGCTATGGAGAGCATCATCATGAAACTCATTAATAGAGACATTGGGAACCTCCAAACCTTGGACCCTACCCAGTTTGGCTTTGTTAAGGGCAGATCATGCCTCCTAAACGTGATGGACTTCTTTGAAACAGTTACTAAGGCATTCGATGAGGGAAAGGAGGTCCACACAGCCTACCTAGCCCTCGTAAAGGCTTTTGACACCATCCCCATTCTAGTATTATAGACAAGCTCACCAGCTTGAACATAAACCCCTACGTCACAAGATGGATTGCCAACTGGCTCATGGATAGAACCCACATGGTGAGAGTTGCAGGCTCTACGTCTGACTCTAAACCGGTTACAAGTGGCGTCCCCCAGGGCTCAGTCCTAGGACCCCTCCTGTTCAGTATATACTTCTCAGAAGTACAGGCAAGCATCGGAGGATTATGGCTGGCCAAGTTCACAGATGACTGCAAACTAGGGGCCATAATTGATTCTCCAGCTGATACAGGCACCCTCCAGAAGGGTCTCACTGAGATGAATAACTGGTGTCAAAATCATGGCCTCAAGCTAAATGCCAAAAAGTGCATAGGCATCCTCTTTGGAAAAAATAAAGTACCCGCAAACTACCACATAGGTGGTAGTCCCCTAAATACAGAAAATGTAATAAGGGATCTGGGGACCCAAGTAGTTAGTAATCTCTCCTTTGATAATCATATTGCCAAGGTGGTTAGAAAATCCTTCTATTAGGCCCACCTAATCACAAAAAGGTTCACATCTAGGTCAAAAGAGGTTATTGTGCCTCTCTACTCATCACTCATTAGAACCATCATAGAATACAACGCCCCATTTGGGATGTACATTACAAGACACCTGCAACAGCTGGAAAGACCACAAAAGTACCTCACCAAGAGGATTACTGGCCTCAAACAGATGCCCTATGCAGCCCGACTAAACTCCAGCTGTACTCGGTTGCATACCGCTTACTCAGAGGTGATCTCTGCCTGACATACAAGGCCATGTCCAAACCAGAACTGATGGACATGCTCCACCTAAAAAAAACAAATCCCGGAGAACCACACTCTCTAGAGATATAAACCTCACCAAAATTATATATAGGACATGCTGGAGGCATAGATTCCTGTCCCAGAGACTCCCTATGCTTTGGAACAGGATTCCAATATACATCAGGTAGAGCCCCTCACTAACACTATTCAAGAGAAACCTTGATGGGTGGATGGAAAACAGAAAATTTACCCCGGGGATCACTGCAGTGGCTCTGCTGGACAGCGGCGCAGGGAACTAATGGCTTTGCTGGACAGAGGCACAGGGAACTAATCTAAGGAGGTGGCAAAAGCCAACACATTCTGGCTAGGCTTATAAATGCCCTTGGGCCGATAACCTAGTACTTATCTATGAACCTATAAACCTAAGACATTACAGTAGGGGGTGTGTAGCACTCTCCCATATTAGTTTGGACCAGGTCCATTATGGTTGCACCCCTGGTTGATGTATTGACTATCTGGTCCAGGGAGTTTGTGTTTACAAAATCCAGGAATCTCTGTGCATGTATGTTTGGTGTCATATAGGATTCCCAGTTATTAGTGGGGTGATTAAAGTCACCCATGAATATGGTATTGGGTTAGATGGTTAGTGTTTCTAATGAGTTTAAATACATGGTATGGGTTTCCTGGATTATAGGGGGGACCTATATCTTTCAAGGAAGTGGTATTGGATTTTGCCTATAGTGATTTGAACATGGAGCAGCTCAAGTGCATTGTCCTGTTTGACCAGCCTTGAAGTATATTTATTTTTTATGTAAATAGAGACAACTCCACCTTTAGTCCCTGCCTGTGAAGTAGCTTGCCTACATGTGTGGAAGGCATTATAACCTTGCACTGTTGGTGTGCTCTCCATGGCTTTAAACCATGTATCAGTGAACACACAGACATCAGCATTCTCTAGGGTAAAGAGAGCTTTTATGGAGTGGAGTTTTTTGTTTAGACTCAGAGCATTGAGCAGTAATACCTTAAGATTTTCTTGGTTTTGATTTGCTATGTTGGAAGTACTTTCGGTTTGGCAGTGTCTAAAAAAAGGCAGTGTTTTAGCTAATATTCGAAAGCCTAGAGGGGAGAGGTGCATGCCACCCTGGAAAAGCAGCATGATCTGTTGACCCTCTCCTTCCATGCTGACAAATATTGCACCCCCTTAAAATGACACCAGAAACTAAACCAATTATTAAAGTCAATCACCTTTTGTTCACATTGTGGCATCATTCTTGAAGAAGGTAAAATGCTGTTCAGTGCTAAGCTCATACCGATGCATGCCCACTTATTATAACATCACATCCCCTGGGCTGGATCACTTTTTACATCAGTGATGTATATGTATATTATAAACAAGACTACAGAGCTCCTGCCATGTGTTGCTGTTGAGGAAGAGTTTTCCATGGAAGATGCAACTTGTATGTCGTGATACTGTCTTTATTTGTTAAACTTCCTTTGGAAGCTGCTTAATGTAGTTGGTAATTTGTTGATTGTAGTGCTTGCGGTGGTCACCTGTTGTGAGTGCTAATGCATTTATCTTCAATGTGGATTGTACATTGTAATGACATATTCTCACGTCTTTGCCATCCACAACTGTCCATAACTACACATCACATACCAGTATCATATGCACATAGTTGCATATCTGTGTGGTTGGTGGAAGAGTGCATCACTACAATGTTCAGATAGAGGGATTCAATAACACCTGCACTAAGTGTACACTAAGTGTACACTGTTCTGAGTGAACAGACAAGACAGACATAACTCACATCTTCTTCCTCCTAATTTTAGTTTTCTTACTGATATTCTTGCAGCTTTAAATATTGACAGGGATTCATAAAGGTTACCACGAAGTGTAGACTACATACACTTGATGTAATCTTTTCTGTGTGACTACAAAGCACAAAAATTATATCATGTACACTTAATGTACACATAGAGTAGGCTTTATATACAAACACACACACACACACACACACACACACACACACACACACACACACACACACACACACACACACACACACACACACACACACACACACACACACACGCACACACAAACATGTGTGTGTGTATGTGTGTGTGCTTGTACATATAACTATAATGTAAGCAAACCAGCATTCACTATATTAGAATAATGGATAAAAAATCTCTTTGTCATTGTTATACTACATGTCCATATTTCAAATAAATGCTATTTGTTACATTGTCCCTTTAATTACTCCAAAAACTATGGAGTACAATACTTTAAGAATTTTTGGAATTCCTACTCGTGGATTATTCATCATGTAACTTGACTGACAACCAAAACAACAACCAAAAAATATTGAAGAATCATACATCGACAATCGGTGCATTGAAAAAGAAAACAGATTTCCATTTCTGATGAATTACCCAAAACCCAACAACATTCAGTTCAAATTTGTCTGAAAAGAGACAGTGTTATGGTTATTTTTTTTTAATATGAGATGGATGCATGGGTTAGAGACAGGGACGAGTTTAGAGTTAACACACATTACTAATGTGGGTAAGATAGCTTCTCTAGCCTAACCCTGCCCCAAAACCTAACATGCATCTTAAATTAAGAAACCCTTCCCATAACACTACTCCTACTACCCCTACACATACACACACACACACACACACACACACACACACACACACACACACACACACACACACACACACACACACACACACACAATCACATATGCATACAGTCTATCCTCTTACCTAACCCTTAATCTTACCCTAACCAACACACATTCACAAACATGCTCACACATAAGCACATACACATCCTACTTACCTATTTTGATGAAATACAAATCTGACAAAATATCCATTCAATAACCAGGTGTTTGACTGAAAACCTCTGCACTTCCGTCTGCCTACCTAAGCAACCATTGACCAAGGAAGCAGAACCCATATATACATATAACCACATGGTAAACAAAGTCAACATATACTGAATTACTCATTAAAAACTCTGTCTTGCTGATATTGCTATTCCTCTGCATATAACAAATGTATGATGTTTGTTGCATTTCCCCCTTAATTATATTGAATACGTGGGAGCAGTATGGCACAAGACTTTTTGGAGCCACACCCCAAATCTGCTACAAAGGTAAATATAAGTTTCATAAATGTATTAAAATGCAGTATAATGTTTTGTTTTTCCCCTAAGTGTTTTTATCTCCCTTGCCTGCCAGATATCAGTTCTCTCACAATTAGTTGGCTCATTCATTCCCTTTTGGGTGAATAGCCATTCACAAAAGAGTATCAATCAGACAGACATCAGTTTCCTTTTTCATTTTGCCTCTTAACCCTCTCCTGGCAATTTAAGTACATGCTCACAGATGCAAAGGCATACAATGCCTACCCTTTTAGGTGTACTCATTCCTGTACATATCTCAGGGTACCCTGTGCATCCCTATTTCATGTGCTGTGCTGTTATTGTAGTGGGCCATATTGCCCACTGCTACCACCCCCCCCCTCGATGGGAAAGCAGGCTTCAAATATTCACTTTCCCCTTCTCCATTCTGTCGCTGAAGTGCCCTAGCCACTAGCCAGTTTCATGTCATCAAGGTTATAATCTGGGTTACATCCTTCTATGCCAGTGACAATGAGAAAACTAAATATCTACTGGGGGACCCAACTACTTCACTAATGAATACTTAAGACAGACAGCTCTAGGCTTATCATGCACAGTTTCTTTTGGCTGCCTTGGATTTTCCATAGCTGAAGAGAAAATGATAGTTGAATCAGCCTAGGACTATGACTGATGATTATAAGCATGATTGCTTCAACTTAGGATCCCTCAATCCCTGGGTCTAAGCAAAAGTCACAGAGAAGAATCTTCCTGAGGACTTTGAGAGTCCACCCAGTGAAGGGTCATGTCTAAGATATCCAGTAAGGAGCAACTGAGAGTACTGGTATGTGGAAGTGTAGAGACCAGAGAGTGCAGGTGGAGGCTGTGCAGGGTTGGTGGGAGATGAATAAAAACTGAGGTAAGCAAATAGGCAGGCTGCTTGATGGTGCAATGGAGTCTGACTCTTAGCATAGGTGCAGGACACAATCTACTTTACCAGTGTTTTGGCATATGCCAACATTTCTGCAAATACATCAAGATATAATCAGATGATAAAATCAAATCAAATATTTCAACTAAACACTTCTCCTGTTTCCAGGATCATCTGAAACCCCAAAAGTTGATTACTTTAGATAACTGGAGGAGTGTATAGCACCCGCTGCATACAGATAAGCAATGTTTACATTGGAACTAATGAAATGGCATTTTTTGTAGTATTTTGCTTTGATTATCTGCATAAATGAAACATGAAATAGGTACAGCTCTGAATAATGTCAAAACTTTGTGGAACATTGACTTTCCATACATTTATAAATGTGGCTGTGTGCTATCATTAGTACCTTCTGTTTAAACTTGATTTACTGATTTCTTGTTAGCATGAATTAAAATATTTTTGTTAAAAATATTGAAGCGTATGGAGCACAGTGATTGCACAAGAAACAAGATAAGCTTGTTAAGCTCCTTTCTGGCATCAGAAAGGTGCTAAAATCTGTTAAGTTTAGTTTTCATACTGGGGATTGGCATGTCACCTCACAGTAAGATGTTGTCCTGTTCAATTCTCAGCTAAAGTGTCTTCTCTGTGGAGACATGCGTGAATGGGCATACCTTCGTTGAAGTTTGTGCGTCAGAGCAGGCAAATCGGCATGTAAAAATCTACTGCCAGTCTTTAGCGTACCAGAATTCCGCTGTGGTGACCCCTAACTGGGAAAAGCCAAAAGACACAACAACTGGGATTGGCAGCACACAGTGCCATCTAGCAAAGAATATGACAGAAGGTAGAACAGCTTTAAAAGCTGTTAACGTCTTCTCCCACACGTATAAACAAAAAGCAAGACAGGACAGCGTCAAATAGTTTTTTAAAACAGTTTGTTCTTCAAAGGGACAATGTGTTTCTGCCTGCTGTCTAATGATGCTACAGCATTTTATCTGCTTTCAAAGGCTTTGAAAGCCAGTAAGACACTTTGTGCTCCTACATTTTTTATGTAATTTGTAGCTTACCAGCCGTGACACTTATTAGCTAATGTGGATGCCAAGATTCACCTTTGGAGCTTCACTCTCAATGTGGATTTCTTCGCATCCATGTCTTGAAAACATAATAAGTCAGTTATTATCTGCAATACATTCATAATCCTTGACATTCTGCTTAAATTAATGTATTGGTGGTTATTAAAGTGCAAAACAGATGAATACTTCATTGAGCATGTACTTTCTCAGCATGTTTATGAGAGTTTCACAACTCAGGTGCCATTCATTGATAACCTTAAATGAAAATTGCAACAATGTAATATAAACGTAATCTCTAAATTTAGATTGATATTTATGTTGCATCTGTTCACGATTAATAAATAAATTCACTTTATTTGCAAATTTTCCCTGCAGAACCTCAGAGGCATTGCAAGTTTGTGTTAGTTCTGTCTTTCTTGTCTGAAACATGCACTTGTCTTAAGATACTGTCATGTCTGAGAAGAGGAGTGTGGATACAGTCCTTTACTTAATTTTGCTTATCTTATATCAGATGAATTGTGGCTACTGGAGTCACGTTGCCATTTTGTATTTGTATTGATTTTCTTTTGGTTTTCTTAGAAACAGTTTTCACATATGTAATACTAGTAACACCCAATCTGTTTCAGTATGGGTGCTGGGATAACAAACATTATCCAAAATATGTATTTGTTTCCCTGACAAAACAAATACTGTTCTCAGAAATTCACAGACCACATTGACAACTCTCAAAGGCATGTATAATTTAGTCTCTTTTAGTAACAGTCTGAATTTAGTGTTATATTTTCCTGACTTTTCTTTGTATATCCCCTCTATCCATTATATTTAATATATCCTCCTTCTATACATCACACTATTATTATATCATATAACAAGTGTACCTTTCTTTATATATAAATGCCTTCACAGCTCTTATCCTCTATAACAGCTCCAACAAATGTGTGGTTTATTTTTTCATGTTGAATATAGGCATTCAGTGCACCCCTTTTGTTTTATATTGACCACATCAGGCTTTCATCTCCTGGCTGCACTGAATCACATTAAATGTTCATAGTTTAGACATATAAACATGCCTTTAACTTAATGATAAATTAGGTGATTGCTTATTTAGTTTTCAGATGTAACCACAGGCAATATAAATGTTTTTTTTTCCTTCATGCAAATGGAGGAAATCTTGTTTAACATTGCATGGATCACGTTTTTCATAGTCAGTCATGGATTATGTTCTTCATAGACAGGAACCAGTCTAGTTGCTGTTTTGAATATAAAAATGCTTGACTGGCCTTTTGGCATCAGAAAAAAGCCACATGTTCAGAGATAAAACTACAGCTGGCCAGCTGCATCTGTTGTTGTGTGCATCAGAGCTCAGATTATTAGCTGCTGTCCAGAATTATGCTAACTTCAGCATCATGTACTGTGCTTCAGTGCAAATGGGAAAACTAAGAGGACACTCATCCTGCAAAAGATAACATTATCACAAGACTGCAAAACCGAGGGCACAGCAAGTTTTAAATGTGAATTATTTAAAGCCCACCTTTTGTTTCAGAATCAAAATCAAATTATATGCACTTTCCAGAGCAATATACTTGAGAATTTCGTTGTTAAACACAGCAACATACTATATGGATATTGATTATTCTGAGTCTTTAATTATACACTAATAGCAAATGCAGTTGCTGACGTTTTCAAGTTTCCTCAAGCATTCATACACAGTTTCTTTGTTCATAGAGTCTGGCAAACTCTTCCCAGATAATGCTGATATTCAGGATTACTCGTAATAATTGGTTTTTATACTAATCTACTGCCAATCATTAGCGGACTGGAGTTCCGCTGTGGTGACCCCTAACCGGGAAAAGCCGAAAGACACAACAACAACCATTCCTAATAAACTCGGGCAATGCAACCTAGTATCAAAGACAAGTAATTATCCACCCTTAAGATTAGTGAACACTTTCCCTAAGTAAGGCCAAAACACAAAAAGGGAAAACTAACTGTATTTGAGCAATTACTCTATATACTGACATTCAAATTATTAATATAGAACATGGTTAAAACTCCTTATGCAAGATCCATACCATAGAACACATTCTTCTTCAAATAAGTAAACATGATTCAGTCTGGAATCGCATGTTTAAACTATGCTGTATTAAGTTAAAATAAAAGGTGGTCACTTTTGTCCATGTCAGAGTTTTATCAAATCTAAGTTAAATATAACAATGACAAACAATACATGCTTTTCTTTTTACCATATAAACAGCAATGTAAATTACAACAAAGACTTTAATCTAAGTATAGTTCAACAGTACAGTATCATGGCATTGTTTGTAACGGTGGTGCATGCATAGTTTGCATTTTTATTGTCACTGTTGCATTCTACTCCATATCTAAGGAACTACAAAGTCAATGTGTGCCTGGATGCTGGTCAGTGTGAGAGGTATAATACATAATAACAAAGTAAGCACCTATCCCTGCACTTATGTCACATGACTATAGCAAATGGCAATGAGACAGTACCACCTGACTGGTGAAAAATAGACTCTCCCTGACGAACCTTCTAACGCTGACACCTATAACGTAGTTCTGATGAAGCACTGCCATGAGGGAAAGTCTCATCTAGTGTGTTAACTTAATAATATATTGTTTAAACAAGCAACACCAACTGGAATCCAGTTTTCTTATTGTTAATAATGCAAAGGGGTCAACGACACGAATCTTGCATAAGACATTTTGACAATAGTCTATACTGATATAAGACAAATGCTTATATCAGGAGTAATCATTCCAGTGACATTAGTTTTCCACATTGTGTTTATTTTCTAACAGATTAAGATTCTGCTATATTTCTCTGTTTTCTATTTCAGATTTTTTGCAGTGTTATACAATGTTTTTCTATGCACTTCATTTCCCACTGTTTTTTTTTTTGTTATTTCTATAGCAATATTATAGTCTTTACAATGGCTACTAATTAATCAAGCTATGAGTATATCACTAACTCATGTGCAAGTGACCATTTATTTGCATGAAATAGGGAATCTGCTTCATAAGAAATATATATATATATATATATATATATATATATATATATATATATATATATATATACATATATATATATATATATATATCTATATATATATATATATATATATATATATATATATATATATATATATATATATATATATACATATATATATATCTATATATATCTATATATATATGTGGATCAACTTCATAATACCAAATTATCAAATCATCAAATCACAAATCATCGAGACCAAATAATCGCAACACCAAAACAATGAAAAGCTAAAACATTGAAGCCCAAAATATCAAAAACTCAAAGCAGCAAAGTCCAGAACATTGCACTTATCAATACATACAGTATACTACTTCTTCCAAATCAAATAGCACTAAAAGTAAACAAAAACATTATTTAACATCTCTGTAGGGGGGCAAGCCCCCTGCTCCTCCACACCCCTGCAAATTAAATATAACAAAATTGCACTACTGTGGAGAAAAGTAAAATTTTCTGATCCCCACTGTACTTTGATCTCCACACAAAATGCCTAAATTTGTTCACAAAAACCTAAATACTTCCAACTTACATACTTCCTCTCCTAGTCACTTCGGCAGTCCAAACCAAATACATTACTTATTTTATAAAGATAAAGCTAAGCTTCAATGATAAAAACTTACTTACTGTTTTACTATAAAGTTTCATTATACAAGCTGAAAGCTGTCCAACAGCATTAAATATAAGGTTCACCATGTTTCTTCACCACAAGACAACACTTCTTAAAGTGATACCACAGCATTCACACACTAGACCATTAAAAACTTAACATTTACAACATTACAGCAGTCGGTGTTTTTAACTTTCAGTGTTTTGTAAATGCGATGTTATGTTCTCCAAGTTACGAGAGTTATGAGAGATAATAGTATGGTAATTCAGAAATTCCAAGTAGATCCTATATATATATATATATATATATATATATATATATGGGTCTACTACGGTTGATTGAAAACTCACTTGATTGAAAATGAAACTACTAGGACCACTTCACTGAAAACTCATTTCGTTGAAACTCATTTCGATGAAAGTTATAAATGGCCTTTTCCCCACTGTAGTGTGATCCTGGAGTTAGTATATAAAGTAAGGGGGTGGGGGGTGGGGGGTGTAGCCCCCCACATATTATAAACATTTTATCTGTACACTGTGATACTTCCAAGTACAATGAATAACTGTTTCCAAAAGAGAATACATAACCAAGATATGTGGGAGGCTTAGCCCCCCTCACACCCCCTGTGCCCCCCTTACTATAATACTAACTCCAGGAACGTACTACAGTGGGGAAAAGGCCATTTATAACTTTCAACTAAATGAATTTCAGTCAAGTGAGTTTTCAGTGAAGTAGTCCTAGTAATCTCATTTTCAGTCAAGTGAGTTTTCAACCAACCGTAGTAGATATATACATATATATATATATATATATATATATATATATATATATATATATATATATATAGAATTGCAGAGGTCTACAATACAGTGAAATGAAAATTACAAGTCTGAAATATATTCAGAGTAATCACACCTGCAGGATTATAGAAATGAGCTGTTTAGAGAAGGTAAACATCTGCACATCTTTACATATCACTCTATGCTATATAATTTATGTATTATAGACTAAAACCATCAATGCAAAAGGATGTTGTTAGGTCCAGAAATTATCTTTTTTTTTTTGCAACTTCTTCTCACTAGCTTGTCCTAACATCTCACTTTTAATAACTGGTGTTATTAGTTCATAGTGCTATACACATTGGATGCAATTATGGCAAGTGGTATTAGAGATTTATATGAAACACATTTCTAACTCATGATGCTACAGAAAAAGACATACATTTCACCAATGAACCACTGTGCCATTGTTTTATAATTCTGAAGATAAGCTGTAATTCTTGAATTTCAGTTATTTAAGAAGTTCCAGAAAGCATATTACTAACTAGTGCAACATATCGGTAATCACGGCTTACTGTGGGAGAAGAGGGAACGGAGGAATTGCAAGAACTGATTTCCTACTTCTTGTGAGGCAGAACACATCATGTATCTAGGTTTTATTGTTAACTTTATTTCTGGGTATACACTGATGTTAAAGCTGCAAGTGGTATGAAAATAAAATGAAGATTCTGACGTGTTTTGATATTTTAATTTCACTTTCAACTCAGTTCCTATAAATACACTTACAAAATGATGATAACAGGTACTGGCAATGATTTACATACAAAGGCAGAGCATTCTGGTTAGTAAACAAAACATACCTCTTTTGCTGAACCTGTACTTACTTATGTTATATCTTCACTAATAAATCATCGCATGTGCTTATTGTCAATATAGTGTGGTCCTCCTATGAGATATAACTGACAGTTTGTTTTAGTACGATACGAGACTTTCCTGTTGCTGCACTCACCTTGGAAAATAGTACATTATTATCATACATAATAATATAAGCCATGAGACATTGCAGATTCAAGTCTTTCCCAATGTCATGTCATGAGTTTTTATTTTCAAGTACATTTTCAAGAGACCATCCCTATTAACAAAAGTCATTTGAAAAACAGCATGCATTTTGCATCAAGCACTATAAAATGTGATGTTATATATGGTGAGGAGATCACTGCAATCAACTAAGGGTTGGCTGCTTACACTTATGGAATGTGTCACAATGCACTTCACACTTGATAAAACTATTATGTGATCTGCTCTGACAATATTGTTGCCAATGCTTGTAACACTGAGTCATTACAATCTAGTATTTGTACAGTAATCTCAGGAAAGCTTTTGTCTACATCATCTTAAGAAGAAACATGCAGTTAAGTATAAATAAAAAATGTACTGGAGAAAGTTTGTACTTCTGGAATCAAGATCTAAGTAGTAAAGGTTCTTTATTTTTTCTCATTGCTAGAAAATATGAACAGGCTTCTGCTAAATTTGCTTCTGTTCACAGAGTATGTGCAAAAAGCAGTGGCCCATTATAATGGAGTGAATTAGATGGCCGCTCGGCACCTACAATTCCAGATGGGCCCATGTCCAGCCCAAAAAAATAATTTAATTTAAAAAAATCTTATGTTCAGTATTCCTAACTATATTTAGGGTAATAACTGATTCACTTTTGTGAAAAAAAAAAACAAAACAAACAAAAAAGTTAGGGGTAGACACTGTGAGTGTTCTTTGTGTATTCTTACAGTGACTATCACTTATACATGTGCAGTAAAAGCCAGCAACACTAATTTATTTATTTATTTATATCATTAGTTAGGTTGGTTGTTTTACTTTTACTTATGAATAAATAAATGCCTTCCAGTGATTTTCTGCACAGTGCTGAAAAGTTTTGCTCATTGGCTCAGGGAAGTATTGAGCAGAAAGCTGGGGAATTTTATAAAATACAGTGAAACTTGAGCTGCAGATAGATGGATTAGTGTAGTTATGCAGAGGAACATGAGTGGAAATCCAGCCAATCTGCACAGTGATGCTTATACACTACTTACACTACTGTTTTTCAAGTGTGACATCCAGAGGAAGCATACAACAATGATACACTACATTAAGGTATGACAATGTAGTTATAGAATCAGTCATTCATGTTTTAGCTAAATTAAACTCCATCACTAGTATCAAGCAGGAAGTTAAAACGATTGGTTTATCTATTTAATTACCTCAAAGGACAATACTTAGTATTAATAGTATTAAGTACTAAGGATTAAATGGTGGAAGTTAAAAAAGGGTGATTGTGAAGTGGAGTTTAGGGAAGAGTTAAGACAGGCACTGGGAGGCAGTGGAGAGTTACCGAATAGCTGCCCAACTACAGCAGAACTAGTAAGGGTCACTGCTACAAAGCTGCTTCGTCTGACATCTGGACAGAGGAAGGAGGACAAGGAGACCTGGTGGTGGAATGAGGAAGTAAAGGAGAGTATACAGAGGAAGAGGCTGGCGAAGAAGAAGTGGGATTGACAAAGAGAGGAAGAAAGTAGCCATGAGGATAAGGAGATGAGGCATGGCAAAGAGAGAGAGGTGGCAAAAGCTAAGGATAAGGCATATGGAGAGTTGTATGAGAGATTGGACACTAAAGAGGGAGAAAAGAACCTGTACCAATTGGCTAGACAGAGGGACAGAGCTGGGAAAAGATGTGCAGCATGTAAGGGTGATAAAGGATAGTGAGGGAAAGGTACTACAAGAGAGGAGAGTGTGTTGGAGTAGATGGAAAGAGTATTTTGAGAGGCTGATGAATGAAGAGAATGAGAGAGAGAAGGTTGGATGATGTGGGATAGTGAATCAGGAAGTGAAACAGATTAGCAAGGAGGAAGTAAGGGCAGCTATGAAGAGGATGAAGAATGGAAAGGCTGTTGGCCCAGGATGGAAAAAAAAAATAACCAATGGAAAAGGGGCCCAAAAAGGAGGTGGGCTTTTTTAAAAAAAAAAGGGGGGGGAAAAAGAAAGAGTGGGAGCAAAGTTGCATGTGTCTTTGTAGACTTGGAGAAAGCATATGACAGGGTGCCTAGAGAAGAGTTGTGGTATTGTATGAGGAAGTCGGTAGTTTCTTTGTTGCTTCTTTCTTATTGATTCTAGTGGGACTATTAATGAGTTGTTTGAAACCATGAAGGTTAATATAGGGAAGTAGTGGGGGTTAGTATTGTTACATGTTTTCCAATCGAATGTTAAAGTCCCCAAGGAATAGTGTTTCTTGAGGGAGTTTACGCAGAGAGTTGTTCTAGAATCAAGTCTCCAAGGTGGGGATATTATTTCCTGGGGGCAGATAAGCACAAAATGATGTTAATTGCTTTAGAATTCAAGCTTGATTTGTATCTTTTGGAGCAGATTATTTCCGGCATTGTTGTCTCTGGGGTGAGGGTAAGGTGCAAGAAGAGTAAGGTTTAGGTTTGTTTGCCTATATATGATTGACATACCCACCCACCCTTCCTGGTGGTGCGACCTCAAGTCTAATAACAATGTTATAGCCTGGTGTGGGGTAATTTCTATGTCTTTTGATTGGAAGGCTTTGAGCCAAGTTCTCTGATAAGCATAAAAATATCAAAGTTGTGTGTCTCTAGTAGGGACGCTGGAGTTGACTAGTTTTATTGGCTAGATGCTAAATTATATTGAGATGGGCCAAATGGATAGTAGGTTCTAGGAGGGTTTAGAGAGGGTATGGTAGAGAATGGTTTGGTATGGCTTTTCATGTGTTAAAGCAGTGGTTTTATTATCTTGTGGGCTCTGGGTTGGGGTGTATGTCACCATCTTGTAGTAGATGGAGTAGTGTAAAATTCTCTTCTAGTCTGAGGTATTTGAAAGCATCAAGTATTTTCTTACTTTAGATTTTAGTAGGATTTGCAGGGTGAAGAATAGTCTGTGGTATTTGGCAAGAAGGTAGATAGGATTGTGAGGAGGGAGGTATGGTAAGAAGCGATAGGGATGGAGATGTTTCTGGTGTGCATGTGTGTGTGTTTTTGATGGAAGTAAGAGAGAGAAACAGTTAGAGAGTATTCATATGAGGTTAGGAAGTAAGTAGCAATAAGAGAGGACAATAGTAAAACGGAGATAGGTATATTCAGTTTTGACTGGAGTAAACTTATAGTCATGGTAATGTAGTTGGAGGTTAGTTGAGTAGATGGATATAGTGATATGGTGTGTTGTAAGGTTGGAGTATTTAGGAGGGAAGGACAAATGATAAGGACTGTGATGTATTATGTGTGTTAGTAAGAGAGGGGTGGGGCTAGTTATAGTAAGTAAGTGGGTGTATCCAGTTACAGGAGTACTGCCAGTTTGGGTGTTTGAAAATGATTGGGGAGAGGGAGTAAAGGGGTGTGACTATAGGTAAGATAAATGTAGGACCCTGGGGGTGGGGGAATTGGGGGTAGGGAGGGCGGAGTGAGACTCTGAGCGGGAAGAACCAAAGAAGAGAGGTTGAGGGGAAAACAATCAGTGGAGTGCTTATAGAGAAGGTAAGTAAACCAAGGGGATGGAAGAATGCTTGGTGTATAAGGACTAAGTGAGGTAGGCTGGAAATAAGAGAGACAGAAGCTGAGAGGAGAATGTACAGAGGTTAACAGATAGTAGGACACGTAGAAAATTATTAGGGAGAAAGAGATTTGCAGGGATAAGCAATACTAGGAGTAGGGAGCCACCTAGTGGCCTCAGCAGGTATTTTCTACGAGGACTCCTTACAAGGCTTGTGGCTAGGAAGTGGGGCAGGTAGCTAGAGATACTAATGGGTGTTGGTGGGTCGAGTGCCTATCGAGTTACAGTGCCTATCACTTATACATGTGCAGTAAAAGCCAGCAACACTAATTTATTTATTTATTTATTTCATTAGTTAGGTTGGTTGTTTTACTTTTACTTATGAATAAATAAATGCCTTCCAGTGATTTTCTGCACAGTGCTGAAAATTTCTGCTCATTGGCTCAGGGAAGTATTGAGCAGAAAGCTGGGGAATTTTATAAAATACAGTGAAACTTGAGCTGCAGATAGATGGATTAGTGTAGTTATGCAAAGGAACATGAGTGGAAATCCAGCCAATCTGCACAGTGATGCTTATACACTACTTACATTACTGTTTTTCGAGTGTGACATCCAGAGGAAGCATACAACAATGATACACTACATTAAGGTATGACAATGTAGTTATAGAATCAGTCATTCATGTTTTAGCTAAATTAAACTCCATTACTAGTATCAAGCAGGAAGTTAAAACAATTGGTTTATCTATTTAATTACCCAAAGGACAGTACTTAGTATTAATAGTATTAAGTACTAAGGATTAAATGGTGGAAGTTAAAAAAGGGTGATTGTGAAGTGGAGTTTAGGGAAGAGTTAAGACAGGCACTGGGAGGCAGTGGAGAGTTACCGAATAGCTGGGTAACTACAGCAGAACTAGTAAGGGTGACTGCTAGAAAGGTGCTTGGTGTGACATCTGGACAGAGGAAGGAGGACAAGGAGACCTGGTGGTGGAATGAGGAAGTACAGGAGAGTATACAGAGGAAGAGGCTGGCGAAGAAGAAGTGGGATTGTCAAAGAGATGAAGAAAGTAGACATGAGTATAAGGAGATGAGGCATGGCAAAGAGAGAGGTGGCAAAAGCTAAGGATAAGGCATATGGAGAGTTGTATGAGAGATTGGACACTAAAGAGGGAGAAAAGGACCTGTACCGATTAGCTAGACAGAGGGACAGAGCTGGGAAAGATGTGCAGCATGTAAGGGTGATAAAGGATAGTGAGGGAAAGGTACTCACAAGAGAGGAGAGTGTGTTGAGTAGATGGAAAGAGTATTTTGAGAGGCTGATGAATGAAGAGAATGAGAGAGAGAAGGTTGGATGATGTGGGGATAGTGAATCAGGAAGTGAAACAGATTAGCAAGGAGGAAGTAAGGGCAGCTATGAAGAGGATGAAGAATGGAAAGGCTGTTGGCCCAGATGACATACCAATGGAAGCATGGAGGTGCTTAGGAGAAATGGCAGTGGAATTTCTAACTAGATTGTTTAATGAAATTTTGGAAAGTCAGAGGATGCCTGAGGAGTGGAGAAAAAGTGTTTTGGTGCCTATCTTTAAGAATAAGGGTGATGTGCAGAGCTGCAGTAACTACAGAGGGATAAAACTGATTAGTCACAGCTTGAAGTTATGGGAAAGAGTAGTGGAAGCAAGGTTAAGAAGGGAGGTGATGATTAGTGATCAGCAGTATGGTTTCATGCCAGGAAAGAGCACTACAGATGCAATGTTTGCTCTGAGAGTGTTGATGGAGAAATACAGAGAAGGTCAGAAGGAGTTGCACTGTGTCTTTGTAGACTTGGAGAAAGCATATGACAGGGTGCCTAGAGAAGAGTTGTGGTATTGTATGAGGAAGTCGGGAGTGGCAGAGAAGTGCGTAAGAGTGGTACAGGATATGTACGAGGGTAGTATGACAGTGGTGAGGACTGCAGTGGGAGTGACAGATCCGTTTAAGGTGGAGGTGGGATTACATCAAGGATCAGCTCTGAGTCCTTTCTTATTTGCAGTGGTGATGGACAGGTTGACAGATGAGATCAGACAGGAGGCCCCGTGGACTATGATGTTTGCAGATGACATTGTGATCTGTAGTGAGAGTAGGAATCAGGTTGAGGAGACTCTGGAGAGGTGGAGATATGCTCTAGAGAGCAGAGGAATGAGGGTCAGCAGGGCTAAGACAGAATATATGTGTGTAAATGAGAGGGAGGGTAGAGGAATGGTGAGGATGCAGGGAGTAGAGTTGGTAAAGGTGGACGAGTTTAAGTACTTGGGATCAACAGTTCAGAGTAATGGTGAATGTGGAAGAGAGGTGAAGAAGAGAGTACAGGCAGGGTGGAATGGGTGGAGAAGAGTGTCAGGAGTGATTTGTGACAGGCGGGTATCCGTAAGAGTGAAAGGGAAGGTCTACAAGAGTGTAGTGAGACCAGCTATGTTATATGGGTTGGAGACAGTGGCATTGACAAAATGGCAGGAGTCAGAGCTGGATGTGGCAGAGTTAAAGATGTTAAGATTTGCAATCGGTGTGACTAGGATGGATAGGATTAGGAATCGGTATATTAGAGGGTCAGCTCATGTTGGACAGTTTGGAGACAAAGCAAGAGAGACGAGATTGCGTTGGTTTGGACATGTGCTGAGGAGGGATGATGGGTATATTGGGAAAAAGATGCTAAGGATGGAGCTGCCAGGTAAGAGGAATAGAGGAAGGCCTAAGATAAGGTTTATGGACGTGGTGAGAGAGGACATGCAGGCGGTTGGTGTGACAGAGCAAGATGCAGAGGGTAGGAAGAAATGGAAAGAGATGATCCGCTGTGGCGACCCCTAACGGGAAAAGCCGAAAGAGAATGATGATACAGTACTTAGTATATTTAGTACAGTATGCAGTCCATGTTAGCTGAGAATATTGTAAATAATCCTTTCTGTAGGTAGCAGCTGTGACAGTTTGCACTCTGTTGAGATGAAGCTGTAGATGCTTATCTTTCACAAAAGATTGTTCTGTTACCTTACTGCATCCTTACCTTCAAATCCTCAAAATACTGCTTCTAGTACTCAAAGTATTCCACATCTCTGGAATAAACTTCCTGTTCACGTAAAACAGAGCTCCTCACTGACCCCATTCAAATGAATCCTAGATAATTGGATGGAAGACCGCAAATTCACCCCTGATGTGGCACCCGTGTCCATCCTGGACAAGGGTAGCCAGTGTTGATCACAGACCCACTATGCTCATTCATTCATTCTGCAAACTACCCAAAAAGAACACATGGGGATACTCGGGGTTAACATGGCACTAGGGCCACTAACCTAGTAATCTCCTATGAACCTATGAGCAAAAGTCAATGTTTATGGAGAAAGAAATATATATATATATAGAGAGAGAGATGATAGAATCCAATCCTTCTAACACTACTGATTTATTTGCTTTCTTTATTGTATTTTTATTTTTCATTTTAAGCCATAGGTGACATTTTTCCATCCTGAGAAGGAGAACTGGGTGAGAGGAAGTCATGTCTTGTGCATACATTACTAAAGACAAGAATCATCATGACTATGACTGGGTGGCTAAAGGGCTGTCCAAATGGTCATGATAACAAGTAGTTTTTTTCTTTATCCTGGAAAGCAACAAGATAAAATAACATAGACAACTGCAGTCTGATGGGTGGGTGGGGAATTGCAGTCTGACTGTGGATGAAAACAGCTTGTTGTTTGCTTAGTCTAAAAAAAAAAAAAAAAAGTTGGAACTTTACAGATTTGCAGACTGTCCCTGACTTGATGTCATATTTTAGTTTGTGCCTCATAACGTTTTTTTTTGGCAAAGCACTGAGAATTGCAACCACTAAAAAGGTAGCTGAGTTGGCTTTGGATAGAAATAACTTCTTCTTGTGTTGTTTTATCATTTTAAAATCTGGCTTCAGAGGACTAGTGTTCATGTGCATGAAATAATTTAGAATATTTATTTTTTGGTAACTGTGTGAAATAAAGATGAAACGACCCCTCATATCATAGCATGTCTCTGACTTGGGTCTATATTATATAAGTGAATGCACTGAATTGTGAATGCTATATAATCGACCAACAATCCTGGAAAACCCAAAATGTCGAATACACAGATTAGCGATTTTTTTTCCCAGGGGGAAAATCGCTGATCAGTAAAAAAAAAAAATCAAAACACAAAATAAAGTGGGGGGCTGTGTCCCCCCACTGTGGGGGACTGTGCCCCCCACGCCACCTCTACTTAACTATACCAACTCCAAGATCACACCACAGTGGAGGAAATGGCAAAGTCCCCAAAACGGTCCAGTGATTTTTTTTCCTAGGAAAAAAATCGCTGTTCCGTGCTTTCGTCATTTTGCCATTTTGTATAATGACGTTTGACTAAACAACATTTGCAATTCATTGCATTCGCTAAAATAATAAGGACCCTCTGACTTTGCCTAATATTTTTGACCTATGCCTCATATGATGTGTAGTTTTATGAACATCATTGAGGATTACATTCTCTAAGTTGGGGGTGTGGGGGTTAATTAAGGATGAAAACAATTTACCAACCTAATATTTGCTTATTTTAAAATTGGAATTTACAAGGCTAGAGTGCATTTGTATGAAATATATTGGAATATTTATTCTCTTCTGAAACTTTGTCTGAAGCAAAATGGAATGTGACTTGTTATCACAGAACTTATATTTTTGATCTGTGTCTCAAAAAATGTGTGGCTTTATAGTAAATCATTGAGGACTGCAGTCACTAAATGGGGGGATGTTGGCAGTGAATGAAAAAAAACTTATTATTTGTTTATTTTGATTTCTGTCTTTTACAGGTTTAGTGTGCATTTATATGTAATGGTCCAGATGGTAGTTAATACATAGGACTAATCCTCTGAGATGTTAGTTCCTATGCCCCAGGTACAGGGTTTGAGTTTTTCTACATGAATTAGCCTGCTGTGTACCTCTGAGGAAGTCACTTAATTAAACCATGGTTCTGTGTCATTGATGAAAAGGATCAATTTGTCCAGTGCTCTTACCATATCAAAAATAGGTAAAACAAAACATAAATATTTATTCTCTGATTATTTTTTGTGTGAAGGAAATTTCAAAGGGTCCCTGATTTTGCCATATGTCATTAATTATACCTCATTTTTTGATCCATGTATAATAAAATCTGTGATTCTCTGACAAATCAGTGAGGGTTGAGGTTATTAAATGATGACAAAGAGGTGACATTTCAGAATTCATATCTTCATAAAAAGAATGCTAGTGTAAAACTATTACTCTAGCACCTTTCTAGATACATGAATGCAACATTTAAAGTCTGTTCCTAATTTTAGACTTTTGCCCCTCCTTATGGTTTGGGCTTGTCCCTTATCTGTTCACTAAGAGATACTTAGGAAGATTCAGAGAGATTACAATGAGGTGTACACCTCATGCACACCTTGCAGTAACCATCTCCTGTCCAGAGACAGTCCTACCATGGTGCTTTAGTATGAACACATGCAGCACTATGATGGGGTATCTGTCCAGCCATAATTCCAGTGCTCAGGTATATTATAATTAGCTATGTGCTCTGCCCCAGAAATACCTGCATTAAGGTATTTATGCAGCTGAGTGAATTAGGGAACTGCTTAGTTGCATAAAGTAATATGACCACCCACAACTGCTTGTGTTGATAAATACAGCTAAACACTCATGTTCACCCATTGTAGTAGAGTCCCAGGGTGTTTAGCAGACAGGTAGTGTTAGTGTGTGTGCACTTGTGGGGCTGCATATGTGAGTATATGTGTGAGTCTATGTGGCATGGGAGGTCACAGTAGGGGGGTTTAGTTAGGAGATACAGTAAATGTATTGTTTTGTGTTGGGGTATATACGGGTGAATATATAACTGTGTCTATGAGTACGATTGGATGGGGGTCTGTGTGTGTGTTTGGATGTGCATGTATGAATGCATTGGTGCATGTGCATGTGGGATTTGGGAAGCTGTCACACCTCCCTACTTCTCTAGACCAATGAGTAAATCCTACAACAGTGGGGAACACTAAACACCAGGGATAACTTTTAACATTGTACCTTAACAGCACTTAAAAACAGACATGAGTCTGGAGGAAGACTAGACACCAGGGATAACTCTTCAGATTGTGCTGTAAAGACACAGAAAGAAAGAAAGAAAGAAAGAAAGAAAGAAAGAAAGAAAGAAAGAAAGAAAGAAAGAAAGAAAGAAAGAAAGAAAGAAAGAAAGAAAAATGACATGGGCTTGGGGGGGGCACTAGACATCACACTTACTCTATATGGTCTTCCCTAAAGGCACCAAAACAGATTCCCGTGCTGTACCATCCCACCTCACACAGAGATATTAGCCCTCTGTGCCACTGCTATACATCAAGGAATGTTGAAAATATTATCTAAGTCTTTAAAATATGCAAAGTAAGACAGGAAAAGGGTAAATAAATATGTAAAGTAAAATGGGGAAATGGTTTTAAACTCTGAACTATTTATACACTGAACAGTAGTAGCATTACTTCTGTATGTTAACTAATCATTTGATGTCAGTAGGGTTATTTTGCATAATTATAAGAATGAAACTGGAATGCCATCTGGCATGATCCAATAATTACACCAGTCTGTGGACTACAAGGGAAAAGGTATGAATAAGAGACAACAGCAGAAGTGTATTCATATGAGGGGAGGCCTCATTAAAGAGCTGGGAGGAACACTAGGTGGTGCCGTGGGGAATTCTTTTAAGTATTACTAGGACTCATTTAGAATGTAGCTAGAGCAACAGCTCTAGAATCACAATGTACATTAAGAACTGTAAGAAAAATGAAATAAGTTCTGTTATTATTGACTGACTGTCTGACTTGCAAGGGTTTGCGATTTGAGGCCATGGACAAAAAAGACATCAAGGAAGTTCTAGCAACTCAGGGACAGATAAGATGTATGTCAGAGTTTTATGTGTGCCTGTGTGTGTGTGCGTGTGTACGTGTGTGTGTAGTTTCAGTAACTCAGGGACAGATAAGATGTATGTCAGAGTTTTGTGTGTGCCTGTGTGTGTGTGTGTGTGTGTGTGTGTGTGTGTGTGTGTGTGTGTGTGTGTGTGTGTGTGTGTGTGTGTGTGTAAATGTGTGTATGTGTGTGCTAGAGAGAATGAGGGGTGTGCTGTGCCAATGTGATGTATGGGCCACCTGGCTTAACTATCACAAGAAAGTGTTGATTTGCACTTGGGGTATTTAATGGCAATTTAGAGACATGCAAATTAGTTCATTATGAAGTCTTTGAATTGCCTTTGAATCCCAGATATACAAATTGTGTAAACAGACCCTTTTTACCATACATCCTACTGCCAGTGGTGAAGTTCTTACTGAATCCCTAAAATCATTTCTTCATTAGAAATAGATAAAATATACATGACTAAGTTGCTACAATTGTGTTGGATATGATTGGGGCTTTGTATATGAAAGTGGTTTACCCACTGCTTGTTTGCTTGCAGGACTAATCTGCATTTCTGTGAAAACAATTGGAATACTTGTGTCTATTTGAAATACAGCTTTCAAATGTCCCTGATTTCACAGAATGTACCTGACTCTTCATATATTTTTCTTATGTTCCTCACAAAATCTGTAAGACACAAATAAGAACCACACCAAACTAAAGAACTAGAAACGCAAAATATCCAACAGTTAAGGCTGACCACGATTCAGGATAACCTGTTAAAAGAATAAAGCGCTTTCATTGTCATAAAATCGGCAACTTCTTCAGATTCAGACAAATAAGTTAGTTACAAGTTTAAATAGGAAGAAACTCGTATCACATGACAACCATCAGCTGACATGCTGCACCATCAAGAAAACAGCGAAAACTGATATCTGTAGAACTTCATTAAATAACTAACAACAAATTATAAACCAAAACATACAATCCCCTCACCTGCTAAACCCTCCAAAAAATTTTTAAAAATAAAAATAGTCCAATATAAACACGGACAATGCATTCTTACATAAAATATAAAATAAAATAGTGAAACGTGCAACCACTAAGTGCACTATATTCATATTGACTGGTTGCTCAAATTGAATTAACGTACATTGAAATACGCATCAATGTCAATTTGTCGACTCTCAGACTAAATGCTTTTGTAAGCCCTGGATTAAATTATTCTTGCAACATATCTTGTTTACTAAAACTTAAGAGTTTAAACAGATAAAATAAAATAAACTAAGAGAGTACTTATAGTTCATATATACTTCTCTTATATAGTCCCCATTAGGGTTTAATAAGTGGGTGCCTATTATGTACTGATTTTGTTAAATATGTGCTCTGTGGAGGGATTTATTATACATCTGTCATATAGCTTTATTTGTTAACAATCGACCCGAGTAGGTCGATTACCAGTAAGTGTGAATTTACATGTATATTGCATATTTAACAGTATTACTTTTATTATATTTATATATAGATAAGAAGGAGAGCCTGCAGCAGTCTGTCCTCATGGTTTGATATGAGGACAGACTGCTGCAGGGCCAGTACCATGGCTCACAGTATAAAGCGGAGGCCTGGGACCATCTGGCACACGACTTCACCAGTGCCGCTGGTATCCTTCAAACTGGTGAGCAGGTACGGCATCACTATGCTGACCAAAGCAGAGGAAGGGGGAGCTCTTGTCCCAGTGGATCCAAGATGCTCGGGACAACCATGCTCCAGCAGTTTGGAAGTATCACAGATATAGGTGTACCAGATTCTAGCCTGAGTATGTGATAGACAGGTATGCATAATGTTTGTTTCCCACATCTACAGCTGCAGCAGAGAGGGCTAGCAACATTGAGGCTCATGCAGACAGACTGACACAGATGCATCAACAGGCTGTTGAGTACAGATCTATATTGCAGTACAAAGTCTAATAAATAATGAAAGTTGACAACTAACAATATATCCATTAATATAAGTGTAATAAAGATGTAATAAAGATAAAGATGTATACCACAAACTGTTTGTTTCTGGTATGTGGTTGTAGAAACAGAATTTGTGTGTTCAGTCTCTTCACAAAAGTATTTATTATTTGGCTGCTTAGTACTGTTGAAATAAGAGAGAACCTTAGTAGAACCAGCTAGTATGCAAAACTGTTGTAAAATAAGATAAATAAGAAATAAAGGAAATTGTGTGTATTGTGTTCTGAACCCTGAATAGTAATTAAATAGTAATGTATTATGTGTTGTCCTCTGCAGCATTGCATTATGTTAACTTTTGCTTTTGATTGTATTATTTCATTAAGGGTTAATACACAGTACACAAACTGTACTGTGTGGTGGTGGCAGGCAGCACACACACAGCAAGACTGTCTCGATTCTCAGCACAGAGCCTTCTGTGTGGAGACATGCGATGAATGCGTACGCCTTCATTCATGCATCAGGCTGGGCAACCAGCACGTAAAAATCTACTGCCAATCATTAGGGGACCAGAGTTCCGCTGTGGTGACCCCTAACCGGGAAAAGCCGAAAGACACAACAACAACAACAACAATAACTATCTGCCATGCATGAATGTCAGGATTACAAAGTCAGATTGTCTAATCCAGAGAGTATAAGGCAGAAATCAGTCAAGCAAGAAACATCATCCCAGTAGCTCAGTGAGATGAAAAATAGCCCTGTTGTTCATTTTAGCACACACAGACATGGTTTGAATCCAGGCAGTGGTACTGAGAAGTGTGCATATATACACTAAAGAAATCTTGTATATTTGTAGAAACAGTCAGAAAGTGTTAATAGATATTTTCTCCACAGGTCTTACAGGTAAAGAAATGTGTGTAGTAGCTATATGAAGGGTATACTAACACATTGTGTACAACTTTTCCACTCTCCAAACCCATATGCCTGCAAATGACAGCAGGATAGGTACATACACCATGCACTCTCCCTGATACATGTCCATCAAGTGTCACGTTTTCACTGCTAGTGGTCACTGTTGGCAATAACCTTGGACACAGATAAGAATCCAGGGAAGTATGTCAGTTGCAGCCTCACACAACATCAGTGCAGAGTACCCCTTCTCTGTCAAGTATGTAACCCTGACATGTACAAGCCCCCTCCAGTAATGTAGCCATTGTTCTCCCAGTCTGCCCCATACCATTACAGGTTGACAATCTAATGGGTATTTGCTACAGAAACTATGGGCAATAGGGAGAAGTAAAGTGAGGGCAGACCTGTAGAGTATTGAGCAGTACTGTTGTGAAAAATAGAAGCCTATACAGTTGTTAATGTAATTTTTTATCTCCCCCACCCCTCATTTGCATCAATAATTATTATTATTCATATACTATGGGTATGTTGTTCTCAAAACCTATTTTTGGGACATGTGTTCTATCATTGTTCATATATTTAATTGCTTGCATATTAATATACCTTGTTCAAATACTATTATTGGTGGTCTGTTGCCGTCAATATAACTTGCATGCTGTTAAAATGCTTCATCATCATCTTCTTTTGGCTATTCCCATTAGAGGTCACCACAGCGGATTATCTGTTTCCATTTGTTCCTGTCCTCTGCATCATGCTCTTTCACACCAACCACCTGCATATCCTCTCTCATCACATCCATAAACCTTATCTTAGGCCTTCCTCTTTTCCTCTTACCTGGCAGATCCATCCTTAGCATCCTTTTCCCAATATACCCAGCATCCCTCCTCAGCACATGTCCAAACCAATGCAATCTTGCCTCTCTTGCTTTGTCTCCAAACTGTCCAACCTGAGCTGACCCTCTAATATACTGATTCCTAATCCTGTCCATCCTAGTCACACCCAGTGCAAATCTTAACATCTTTAACTCTGCCACATCCAGCTCTGACTCCTGCCTTTTTGTCAGTGCCACCATCTCCAACTCATATAACATAGCTGGTCTCACTACCCTCTTGTAGACCTTCCCTTTCACTCTTACTGGTACTTGTCTGTCTCAAATCACTCCTGACACTCTTGTCCACCCATTCCACCCTGCCTGTACTCTCTTCTTCACCTCTCTTCCACACTCACCATTACTCTGAACTGTTAATCCCAAGTACTTAAACTCATCCACCTCACTCCCACCGCAGTCCTCACCAATATCAAACTACCCTCGTACATATCCTGTACCACTCTTACATACTTCTCTGCCACTCCTGACTTCCTCATACAATACCACAACTCCTCTCTAGGCACCCTGTCATATGCTTTCTCTATGTCCACAAAGACACAATGCAACTCCTTCTGACCTTTTCTGTATTTCTCCAACAACACTCTCAGAGCAAATCTTGCATCTGTAGTGCTCTTTCCTGGCATGAAACCATACTTCTGATCACTAATCATCACCTCCCTTCTTAACCTAGCCTCCACTTCTCTTTCCCATAACTTCAAGCTGTGACTGATCAGTTTTATCCCTCTGTAGTTACTACAGCTCTGCACATCACCCTTATTCTTAAAGATAGGTACCAAAACACTTTTTCTCCACTGCTCAGGCATCCTCTGACTTTGCAAAATTTCATTAAACAACCTGGTTAAAAATTCCACTGCCATTTCTCCTAATCACCTCCATGCTTCCACTGGTATGTCATCTGGGCCAACAGCCTTTCTATTCTTCATGCTCTTCATAGCTGTCCTTACTTCCTCCTTGCTAATCTGTTTCACTTCCTGATTCACTATCCCACATCATCCAACCTTCTCCATCTCTCTCATTCTCTTCATTCATCAGCCCTTCAAAGTACTCTTTCCATCTACTCAACACACTCCCCTCGCTTGTGAGTACGTTTCCCCTCACTATCCTTTATCACCCTTACCTGCTGCACATCTTTCCCAGCTCTGTCCCTCTGTCTAGCCAATTGGTACAGGTCCTTTTATCCCTCTTTAGTGTTCAATCTCTCATACAACTCTCCATATGCCTTACCCTTAGCCTTCGCCACCTCTCTCTTTGACATGCACCTCATCTCCTTATACTCATGTCTACTTTCTTCTTCTCTTTGACAATCCCACTTCTTCTTCACCAGCCTCTTCCTCTGTCTACTCTCCTGTACGTCCTCATTCCACCACCTGGTCTCCTTGTCCTCCTTTCTCTGTCCAGATGTCACACCAAGCACCTTTCTAGCAGTCTCCCTTACTAGCTCTGCTGTAGTTACCCAGCTATTTGGTAAATCTTCACTGCTTCCCAGTGCCTTCTTAACTCTTCCCTGAACTCTACCTCACAATCACCCTTTTTTAACTTCCACCATTTAATCCTTGGCACTGTTTTCACACTCCTCCTCCTCTTCTTGATCATCACCATCATCCTAGAGACCATCATTCTATGCTGCTTAACTACAAATTCCCCTGTCACCACTTTACTGTCTCCAATCTCCTTCAGACTGGCCCTCCTACATAGGATCTAATCCACCTGTGTGAATCTTCCTCCATTCTTGTATGTCACCCTATGCTCCTCACTCTTCTTAAAATACGTATTCACTGCAGCCATGTCCATCCTTTTCACAAAATCCACAGTCATCTGACCTTCTGCATTCCTCTCCTTAACACTATACCTACCCATCACTTCCTCATCCCCTCTGTTCTCTTCACCAACATGCCCATTGAAGTCCTCTCCAATCACTAGTCTCTCACCCTTGGGTACACTCACCACCACTTCATCCAATTCACTCCAACATTTTTCTTTCTCATCCATCGCACACCCAACTTGTGGAGCATATGCACTAACAACATTCATCATTACACCATCAATTTCAAGCTTCATAAACAACACTCTATCAGACACTTTAGGATAACCCCTACCCCATTTCTCCTGCCATCCACACCATGATAGAACAATTTGAACCTACCTCCTATACACCTGGCCTTACTTCCCTTCCATCTGGTCTCTTGCACGCACAAAAAATCAACTTTCCTTCTCTCCATTATATCAGCTAGCTCTCTCCCTATACCAGTCATACTGCCAACATTCAAAGTTCCTACCCTCACTAAATATGTCACTACTACACTCCTAACCTTCCCCCTCTCTTCCTGCCTTCGGGCATGCCTTCCCCCTCCTCTTCTCCTTCGGCCAATAGTAGCCCAATTTCCGCCAGCACCCTGTTGGCTAACAGTACTGGTGGTGGTCATTGTTAACCTAGACCTCGACCCATCCAGTATGGAAATATGAAAGGTTCTCCACATAAGTCATTTGACAGAGGTTTTACACTGGATGCCCTTCCTGACACAACCCTCCTCATTTATCCGGGCTTGGGACCAGCACAAAGAAATGCACTGGCTTGTGTATCCCCAGTAAAATGCTTACTGTTGTTCAATTTATGTATGTGTTCTGTTTGCTATGCAATTGTTTCACATCTGTTGGTTTGGGTTAATTGTAGCACACATGCATGCTGTTATTACTAATTTTGAAATGTTTTGTTCATGACTAACCAATATATCTTGGATAACCTCAAAACCATAGCATGTTTGGGAAGGCAGATCCCAGTGGATCCACCTGTCCCACATCATCTGGTCATGGCACCAGGCCCCAGCACATCTGGGACCCAACCTGGAACCTCCTCATCTGCTGGTCCTGCACCACCTTAAGGTGGAACTGCCTCAGGAAACAGTGCCCGTCCCCCCTGCTGTGTGCAGGCTAAGAGAGGAGCTTGTCACCAGCCACAAGTTCTGGGGTATGTTTCGCAATGTCATCTGCTCTAAGTTGGATGGACAGCTGTGCCAGTTGGAGGGCTGCCTGGCACACCTGGAGGGGCAGGCTGCACTGTTGTCCAGCCCCCAGCACAGCCACCTTCAGGGGCAGTGAAGGTGCAGTGGTGACTGCCCATGGGTGGGGACCTCAGTCCCACTGTATCCATTTGGGGGCTCATGAGCCTCTGACTCCCAACCACACTCCCTTTCCAAGGTGTTTATCCCCCTCATGTGTTGTATACTGCCCCTGTCTGCTGTCTTGTGTGTCTTGTCTGCCTGCAAATGCAACTTATCCTACCCAACCTACCTCCCCAAACATACCTACAGCCCTTTCCCAACATCCCACTCCCAATAAAAAAAGGGCATCTGTCCCACAAAAAAAAATCAGTGCCCCATACATAGCTCTACAGTTTGCCCCCATGTCCAGTGACATAAATCAATCAACACTGAAATTACTCTACAAATGTATGTTGTCAGCACCCCTCCCCGTGGGGTGTGAGGCTGTAAATTCCAAATTTTTCACATTAGTCACAGCTGTTGCTGCAGTAGAAATGTAGAGCTACAGTCCTTTCCTACATCCATTCTGCACATCCCTATCTGCTTTTCCTAATGTTTAACCCCCTGCTTGTTCCCATTTCACCACTTTCCTATCACCCTTTTTACTTTTTTTAATTAAAATTAGTGTGGGTGTAAGCGGGAGTAAGTGCTGCTTAGCGAAGCTAAGATAATTTAACCATCTGTTAGCATCACTTAGCTTCATGCAAAACCACACAAACCCACTTATAAATGCGTAAAAGTGCTTTAATCACTCTCTCTCTCACCAGGCCTTGTACTTCTCAGAAACAAAATAATCAGCCCTGCCAAGTGTCTAGCCCAGGATGTTGTGCACTACAATCACAGCAACATACCACAACATTCTCTGAGCTGTGAGGATTGCTAATGCTTTTATAAACATATCATGCATTATGGTCATTTAAAATTAATGAAAAAAAAAATCATCACTACCAAGGCTTGAACCCAGGATCTTGTGCATTTCAATCACAGCATCCTACCTCAAAACCATCTGAGCTGTTGCAATTTGTAATGCTTTTACAAACATGTCATGCACAACAGTCATTTAACATAAGGGAAAAATACATATCTATAGTACTCTGATATATATATATATATATATATATATATATATATATATATATATGTGTGTGTGTGTGTGTGTGTGTGTGTGTGTGTGTGTGTGTGTGTGTGTGTGTGTGTGTGTGTAAATATAAATACAATATATATATATATATATATATATATATATATATATATATATATATGTGCATTATTTATATACATACATATATATATATATATATACATATATACATATATATATATACATACATATATATATATATATATATATATATATATATATATATATATATATATACACACACATATATACATATACATATATATATGTATATATATAGATCTATATATATGTATATATATATATATATAGATATATATATATATATATGTATTTATATATATATATATGTGTGTGTGTGTGTATATATATATATATATATATATGTATATATATATATATATATATATATATATATATATATATATATATATATATATACATACATATATATATATATATATATATATATACATATACTCAACCTCTTACTGTAAGACATCTGCAAAAGGCCTGACCAAGTGGGGGGATAAGGGGCAAACAATAGTGACTTATTTGAAATGTGGCTGTTATGCACGTGGACATCTGCTAGAGTAGCATGGTTTGTTTTAACATATATTTTTTGATAGATTTCAGGTCTGAAACACAAATGATTGTCATCATATACTGATGTCAGTACTCACATCATCCCAGTAATTTGTCAGAAACCAACAACTGTTATGGGGAATAGACCAAACACATGAGCCAAACATGTGGACAGTGTATAGACATCTGGACAGTTGAGAGGTATGACTGCAGTCATGTAACAGAAGAGAAAAAAACTGGGAGCTGCCAACCATTTCACCCACTGACTGAAGTCATAACATAATAGCATACATTTGAATGTCAGATGTCATATCCTGTGAAGTATTCCTGTGAATGCGAAACTGTCTAAGTGTGTTACATCTAGATTTATGAAGTGTCACTGTCTTCCAACCTTTGCCCGCCATTAATGTGTGCCTTTGTGCAGATAACTTGATCTAACAGGAGCTAGAAATCTTAGCTTGAAACTCACGTCATTGCAAGTATACATTGTCCTGGAGAATGCTGACATTTGTGCAGTCACTGACACCTGGTCTGCAGCTGTGGAGAGCACACTAAACTTGCCAGGTTACTCATCCCATCACATGTTTACACCCCAATAAGTTCTGTAAAGCCACAGGAGGTGGAGTTTTAAACATTATCATACACATACACACCTCAAGGCTGGCTAAACAGTATGACACATGGGAGACTTCCCAAGTGCAGTTAACTGTTGTTAGAACTCCTATTCAAATCATAGCTAGCTACAGACCTCCAACCATGACTCTGGACATCTACTACACCTATCTGGACTTGCTTGAATCTGTCAAGATTCAACCATCTACCCTGCTCCTGGGTGACTTTAACTACCCAACCATGGTGTGCATGACCTGTTCTACCTGAACATGAATGCACTGAGATTCCTTGGCTTTGTCAATGGCAATACTGACTCCTATGACAGGTGGAACTATCCTGTACCTGGTCCTAACCAACATGAGTAGCCACTGTAGCACTCCTACAGTGTCATTCTCCTTGGTAAGATCTGACCATATAGTCATCACTGTTGAGGTCACCATCTCCCCTGCCCCCCCATCAGGGTCCAACAAAAATAACTTTCCAAAACTGACTATAAGTCCCCTCCGAGCAGGTAAAAGTAGCTTTACAGCCACCATCCCATCAGTTGGAACAAGCAGCAGTGTCCAAGCCTATACCACAATACTATGTGAGCGCCTACTTAGCTGTATGGACTCAGCAATTGGAAGCAAGGTCACCTTGGTCTGAACAAGCAAATAAGATCACAGGTAAATTACCCTAAGGCTATCTTTGAGTACAAATTGGACACATCCACCAAGGCCATTCACTAGGCCTTCCACACATGTATGTCTACAATGCCAGAGGCAATACCCAAATCTGCTCTGTAGCAGTGGTCAATAACACTGCATACACATACAGCATAGATATAGCCAACCCGCTGCAGACAGGTTAAGTGTAAACATCACCTCCCTGCCCCCCCATTGGTACACATGTACATGCACAACACCTGCCCTCCCTCCCCTCAACATCAGGAAACAGGTCCATAATGCCCTCCCAAAGGCAACACACAGAAGTCACCATAGGACTGATACTATCCCTGGCCGCATCTGACATGAACTCAGGCATGAGCTCTCAGCTCAATTACACACTGTAGTAAACCAATCCTGAGCACCAGTGTCATCCCATCTGCGCAGAGGACAGCCACTGTCATCTCTATACACAAAGGTGTAGCAATCCAGTGACCCAGCCAATCATATGCACATCAGCCTAACTACCCTGATCTGCAAGGGCATGGAAGGCAATATCAAGGACCTTATAAACAGGGACATCAGCAACCTCAAAATGCTTGAACCCACACAGTGTGGTATTGTCAAAGGGAGATCATGCCTGTTAAACCTGGTTGACTTTTCTGAAGTGGTCAACAAACACAAGGATGAGGGGAGGATGGTGCACTGCCTATCTTCAACTAGCCCAAATCTCTCACAATAAACCCCAGGTGGCCATGATACATGGATACATAAGCCTACACAGCTAGGCATCAACCTGTATGTTACCAGATGGGTAGCTAGCTGGCTCAATGATAGTACCCACTTGGTCAAAGTAGTAGAACCCACCTCTAGTAGTAGACTCTTACCGAGCAGTGTAACTCAATGATTGGTCTGGGGGCCTCTACTGTTTGAGATATACATTTCTGAGGTACAAGACAAAACCAGTGGTCTGTGTCTGAGCAGGTTTACAGATGATTGCAAGCTGGCCATTGTCTGACATTCCTCTACTGATGTGAGCATCCTCCAAGAAGCCATTACCCAAATTAATGACTGGTGCAAGAAGCATTGCCTCAAACTGAATGCCAAGAGCTCCATCATTTTCCCTGTTGTGGTAGATGTCATCTACACTAATTATGATAGTAATAACAATGTACTGAGCATGCAATCAGGTGTGAGGCTACTTGTGCACCAAGGTTGGTAGCAACCTGACAGCTTCCCACCATGTGGGCACCATTGTACAGAAGGCCATCTACATGGCCCACCTCACAAATATGGGTATGCCATCCAGGAACCAGGTGGCCACAACATCACCCTTATCAGATGCATTACCAAGTACAAAAGCTCTTTTGGTATGTACCTTGCCAAGCAACTGCAGCAGTTGCACAGACCACATAGGTTCCTGCCCAGGCAAATTCAGAGTCTGCAACACCTATCCTATACAGATAGGCTGAAAGCCCTGTCCTTGTACTCAGTCTCATACAGACTGATCATAGGCAACCTGTGTCTGGCATACAAGGACATTTCCAGACCAGTCTTGGTGGCATTTCTGCATATCCATAAGACAAACCCCACTCATGCAACATGCATGCAAGGCCTTCACTTAGTCTGTGACATATATAGTACTTGTTGGTGGGATAGTGTAGTGTCCCACACAATACACTGTCTGTAAAATACACTCCCTCCCAATGTCTCTTGAAGAAGAAGCTGGACGACTGCATGGGAAATGAAAAAGACACACCTGGGATCCTGTGTGTCCCAGCTGGACAGGAGAAACAGGTGCTGGCTTTGAAGGGGCATGGGTGAAAGGCTGGGCTAGGTGTATGAAGGCATCAGAGCCAATAACCTGGTATTATCTTATGAACCTATGCCCCTAGTACTTCATATGTTTCCTGTTTGTATTGCAAACTGTCCTGCAATGTTGTCTGAAATGAATCCCTGTGAGTCTGAACTGCATAGGTACTGCAGTGATAGAGTATTCTTTTGTTCCTTCATCAGTTATTATCACATATTATTAAACCTTGCCATTGTATCTTGTCTGTATAGCAGTAAGTCAGCTCTTACAGTACTTGCAGATGCACTTGGTGACACTGTATAGCTCAGTCCAACAGCCTTGGTCTTGGTCACACTTACCATTCTGCTAATAGGCCCATCACACAGTAGGATTTGCCACCCTTTGTTGAGGGCCTTACAGTAGCTGTGAAAGAGATGGATTGTTGCAGGCAGAACTACCATAAGGTCTGGCCTGAAGGGTCCATAGGTGGCAAAGCTGTGCCAGACTTGTGTGTGTGTGTGTGTGTGTGTGTGTGTGTGTGTGTGTGTGTGTGTGTGTGTGTGTGTGTGTGTGTGTGTGTGTGTTTGTGTATCAGCAAACATAATACTGCAGCGTATTAATTTACAAATGTTGCCTTCCCCTCGCAGGTGAACATGGGGATTCGTGTCTTTTCCCCTCACAACCTGATGTCAGTGTCTTAGCAGACTCCCATGATGACGGTGGCCATAGTGAGGCACAGGTGTGGGTTGTAGGGGCCTGAATCTGTGTTCTTGTTTGATATCCCACTTTCACCACAATGTTTCCACATACAATCAGCATGTCCACACATACCCAGTCCCCAGCAACCACAGAAAATGAACAGTTGGAGGACGATGGCATGGAACAGACTAGTGTGGTGAATATGGCAAGCGTGAGTGTAGACACCAGCTATAGCCAGAGAGCAGGTGAGGTCACACACAGGCAGATGGACAGGGGTGCTCAACAGAGGACTGCTGCCCATCAAGCCTCTTTCAGAAAGTGCCACAGCAGGTTTCAGCAGATGCATGTTATGATCCCTTATGGAGGCACAGGTGTGTACTGACTGCAGCACCAGATAGATGCTCAGGGTCATGAATGCAGTGCTTCCTGCCATGGGTGACTACCTCCACAGCATTTGTGATGTCATATATCATTGTGTCAATGTCGTGGATAGACAGTGGGGTAAGACATTGTCACTGCTCGACCATGCAATGTCTGTGCTTGATCATGTGGTGGGTGCAGGGCATCGACCAGGTGGATTTAGGTCAGCAACATGATCAGCTGAGAGCCCTGGCCTTGCAGATTCACAGTCCCATAGTGGCAGTGCCACCAACACTACTGAATGGAGGGTGCTGTTCACACCACACCGGAGCAGGACATAGGCACATGGTGCTGACCAGTCTCGTCAGGGACATTGATCCAGCAGACAGCAGTCACCATCGGGGAGTAGTACTGCATGTGTCCTTGGGCCTGGTTGTGCCAGTGACACTCCTGGCAAAACAGTTCCCACATCCCAGCCAGGAGAAAGTGAACCATACATCCTGCCATGTACAGAACACAGCTGTCCAACATAGCCCTGTGTCAGGCATCCACATGGCTTAATGGTGTGCAGACAAACACTCACACATCCCTATCACAGGCCGGTCACCACCAGACATGCACAGCTCCTGAGCACCACCCCTCCAGACACACACACACACACACACACACACACACACACACACACACACACACACACACACACACACACACACACACAAACACAATGTCAGCCATATGGCCCAGCTAGACCTCTAGAAATCCCACACAACACCCTTTGCATGTGATGATACTTGTGCCACAACCCTGTTACCCATACCATCGATGCACGGACATGTTCATATGAGTCTGATGCTCAGGGTGAATATAGTACAGTGTAGCAATGTAATGCTGTGTAAGGTGCAATCTACTGGCAGTAATTATGGGTAGAGATCGAAGTGTATGTACCTTGTTAGCCATGATGCACTATTGCTGTTAGTACTGTTGACTGACTGTAGTGTCACGCACTGTATTCTGTTTCTGTTAGAGATGTCTGTGTGTCTGCATGCTGTGGGCCTGCTGACAGTAGGAATGATGAGTAAGGCAGAGTGGAAACACAGTAACTTTTCAAAGCCAGGGAACAGCTGTATATGTACATGTTTAGGTGTGTTTACATGCAACAGTGTGTGAGGGGCAATTTTGGCAGACAGTGTGACCTTGCATACATACCCTTAACACAGCCACCTAGCCTTCATACATGTCACCTGGGTATTCTGTAGAAATGCAGGCTCACACATACAGAGGAGGTTACTTGAGTACTGGCACTAGGTCCCTCACAAGCTTAGCCATTACCATAACTGCAACATATTCAGCTGTCAGCAGCTGTTGGCCCTGCCATTTCTGTCCCATTCACTCAACCTTCATGCAGTTTATGAGGGTATGTCTGGTACTGTGCATGACAGGTTTGGGGTATGTATTCCTGACACAGGTCAGTCTGTGTTAGTCTAACCTGACAATCACCGGCATGTGTGTCTGCTAGCTCATATGCATAGCTGGCTTCCTGTGCTGGTAGTGCACACAGAGTCATAGTCCTCTACATGTGGCAGCTGATGAAGTGCTGAGCACAACCCCTACCTGCACAGTCTTATGAATGATAGTGCTAGATACATAACACAAATAGCACAGAGGTAATGTAGTGTGGCAGTGTCTGTCACTACTATTGAAGTTGGTGACAATTGCAGGGGCTGTTAGAATTGTCAATGGTGCATTCAGAGGCCCTTAACATATTAGAGCCATCTGACATACAAACATAACCACAGCTGCATGGGGACATGCATTGAAACACACATGCACATGGAGGTGACACATATCAGAGTAGATGACCTACCCATCTATTTATGTACAACACACAGTGATACGACCATTGCATGTGCCACAGTGGCTTGGTGTTAGAAACAGTGTACCTTTGCTTGTACGGAGGATGACATCTGTATGGGATGAAACTAGGTTGGCAATGGGGGAGTTCACAGGGTGAAAGAGGCACACAAAATGGTATAGCCACCACAGACACACAGTAAAGACACCCACTGGGGCTGTGCGTACAGAAACACATACATAGTTGCCAATAAACATATTAGTAACCCTACGTATCCCCTTGTATGTACTATAGTGACACGTACACATGCCATGCTCCACATAGATTATATGCCTGGGATATAACACACAACCTCATACAACAAGTAATCTTGTGAATGCCTTCATGGGTGTGGAATAGCCCACCAGAAATAGCAATTTGTCTTGTCTACCGCTCCTACAAATCTGCACAAGTGATAAGAGTGACAGACTTTGTATCACCATGATGTGTCAGTCAGGTACGATGTCTGATGCTGGCATGTGTGTCACTATGGTAACTGTGACATATTTGGCAATGTTTTCACAGGAATGCTCATTGTTTGGGGACACAGACCACATATAGGTTGCAAACATGTGAATATTCCATGTACATCTGTACAGATGACTGGTATGGGCTGTGCAGTGTTACATGGTGCATGTGACAGAAATGCCATTAACAGGCTCTTTAAAATAATGTCATGGGTAGGGGGTCAACAGGCCTTAAAATGGTATAACCTACACACACAACAGCCACAGGGGATATGCTTCAAACACACTGTTATAGTTGTCAGTATTGATATTAGAACCCCTACCTATCTAAGTATTTGCACTATAGTATTATGCAGTTATTGCACATGCCACAGAGCTTAGAGGGCTGACAGCTGTATACAGGTACATCTAAGGTAAATTATATCAGCAGGCCTTGTATGGCAATGGGACAGGTACTGGGTGGTACACACCTCAAAATGGTATAACCCACACCCCAAGAGGATATGATTCTCATCCAAACATACACAAGGAGAATATGATACACACACACACACACACACACACACACACACACACACACACACACACACACACACACACACACACACACACACACACACACACACACACACACACACACACACAGTATTACCGTTGCTAGTATTGAGTTTAGAACGCCTATCTATCTAGTTATGTATACTACAGTGTTAAGCAGTTATAACATGCGCCACAGAGCTTATTGGATTAAATAGTGTCTGAAGATACATTTAAGGTGAATTACATCAAGAGCCCTTGTAAAGTATGGCAATGGGAAATTTACTGGTTGGGAAGGGCATCAAAATACATTACCTTACAAACATACACACTTACAAACACCTTCACAAACACACACACACATACATACACACACACACATTTGCCAGACCTGAAAGTAGAACCCCTGCCTATCTAGTTATCTGTACTACACTGTTACTTAGTTATTACATGTGGCTCAGAGCTTATAGAGTTGAAGGCTGTCCAAAGGTACTTGTAAGGGCAATGACATCTCCAAGACTGCTAAAGTAGGGCACTAGGAAGTGTAGTGGTTGGGAATGTCCTAAAACTGTTTCACCTACAAAGAAACACACACACACACACACACACACACACACACACACACACACACACACACACACACACACACACAAACACGCAAATTTGCTAGGACTTTGATTATGATTTGATTGTATGACATCAGCAGGACTGCTAACGTAGGGCACTGGGAAGTGTTGTGGGTGGTAATGTCCTCAAAATGCTTTATCCTCCAAACATACACACACTTATACACACACAAGTATCCCGGATCTGAGAAGAAAATGCCTACCTATCTAGTTATTTGTACTATACTGTTGCATAGTTATTGCACACGTCATGGAGCTGATAGGGCTGGTGCTGTGAAAAAGTACTTCTAAGGGGAATGGCATCAACAGGACTGCTAAAGTAGAGCACTGGGAAGTGTACTGGGTGGGAAAGGCCTAAAACTGTTTCACCTACTAACAAATAGACACACACACTTACATTTGCCAGGACTGAGATTAGAACAACTACCTAGATAGTTATTTGTACTATATTGTTATGCAGTTATTGCACATGCTACAGAGCTTATAGGGCTGACAGGTGTCCAATGGTACTTCTAAGGTGAATGACATCAGCAAATCTTGTGAAGTATGGCAATGGGAAGTATACTGAGTGAGAATGGCCTCTTAATACTTAACCCCCCCCCACACACACACACAGACACACACACACAAAGGCACCTTCATGCTGCCACGTGTGACTGGTTACGACAGGTATGCCACTGTCTGCAGCAGGACATCATTCTATGCCATTTAGGGTATCCCTGTGTATGACTCACTTTCTGTCTGCCCCCCCCCCTCTCTCTCTCTCTATATATATATATATATATATATATATATATATATATATATATATATATATTTTTTTTTTCACTGTCTGTCTCTCTCCTCCCCATGTCTATGTGTGTGTATGCTTGACATATTGTTATATGTGCTGCCCATATATATGTCTGTGTATCACACACAACAGATGCAGATATATCACATATTGGCCACCTACAGTTAGCTTAGGGTAATCCTGTCTGATGGGTGTGTGTAGGGACAAGTACGGTATACAAAGCTGTCTGTATGGAAAGACATAAATGTGCAATACAATTATATAGTCCGATGTGGGTTCTGGCATGGCCTGTGATTCTCTAAGTGTAGGGGCATGCCCAATATGACCATCTATAGTGAGAGTGGGCCTCCATTCCAGAGATAGTTGTACTCCGGTTCATGGATTTGTGTGCTACAGCCATATCTCTCAAAAGTAAACAGGATTTGCTAGAGATACAGCGTTTAGTTTAGCAAACATTTTCTGATATATCTGAAGTCTGACAGTGGAATGTATTGTGACATTACTTAGTGACAGTCATCCTCAGATCATCACAGTGCTTGACCAGAGGAATACAAGATGTATGATGCACAGACCAATATTATGAGCCCAACTATAGACATTCTTGACAAAAAAGGCCAATTGAGAGGTGTGGCTACAGCCGGTTGACTGATGCAGCTATGTAAACAGTCCAGCAACTTTGTGATATACTGGCTGGGGATCTCCTGCTTGTGTGGTATTCTTCTTACCTGAAAAGTCATAGCTTGGTCCATACCTCTCAACTGTACAGTTTTTGGCAGCTTTTTCAGGTGTTTGTCTAGAAGTTTTGTCCAGTCTACATAAACTTGTGTTTGTATGACAAGTTAGTTGCATATAATTGAAGAGTGACGTTACAAAATAATGACAGGCATTAGTGTTTCAGACTTCATAACCTTCAGACAATTCCTGCTAATGCAAAACCTATTATTCTACCAACTTTCTCAGTATGTAAGGAAAATATTTACAACAGGTGCCTATCATTGGGCCTTTGTGTTATTTATGACCTTTTTCTAGATGTCTTGTTATTAGAGATTGAGAGAGCATTCTACTGTGCAGAAATGCCAATTATATGTACAGTATATTCCACATAGCACTGTGACTTCCAGGTATGTCAGTGGCAGAGCAGTACAGTGTATTGTGGTGAACCACTGACAGACAGTTGTGTATAGGTTGAAAGGTTGCTATGATGTTAGTAGGGTATTGGCCCTGAAGCCCTTATAACTCACACAGATGAGAGTGTAGCCCATGTTAAGACATCTTAGCACACAGAGCCCCTGTCCAGCAGAGACACAGGAGGAATCACAGGACTATATTTTGTGTTTCCCATGCACTTATACAGTGAGCACATCACTAGGGGTATTGAGGCACTTGGCTTGCTGTGGACAGGGAGTGTATTCCACAGATGGGGGAGTGTGTGGGAAATGTATCTGTCATACCGACAAGCCGTACTTATACCACAGCCCAGGTTGATGCTGCAGCTACAGGTTGATGGAGTAGGCCTTGACTCCCAGATGTGCAACAGTCTCATCAAGGCAGGGTCTGGATTGCTTTGTATGCCAGGCAGGGGTCACCTCAGCAGAGTCTGTATGGAACAGGGTAGAGGGACAGTGCTGTTAACCTATCTGTGTAGGGAAGGTGTTTGGGGTTTGGGATAAGGCCTTCATGTTTGCAAGACGCTGGTGTGTGGAGTGTACATGGTCTGTGGTGTGTAGGTTTGTGGAGTTCTCATGTGTTTTTGCTTCTGAGGGGTCTTTTGTTTGGGTTTTGGTTTTGTTGCCAACCTCTATTTCCACTGATGTGTGTTGTGTATTTGCAGGTGATGTTTACTGACTCCATACACTGCAGGGCACCTATGTTACTGCACAATTTGTTCTGGTGTACACATTCTCTATTTGTCTGGCCAGTGGTTCCTCTTCCCTTATGTGTGTCTCTTTATCCTTCTGTAGTCTAGTCACAGTAGCTGCTATGTATTTGTAATTCTGATGTGAGCAGGGTAAATGCCGTAACATCACACACAAGGTTATGGACTTCACACATCTGAGTGTACCTATTTAGCAGGTTGTCCATCATTGCACCACTACATTTGCTGTGGTCCTTAGATGGTTTGTGTTGCTATATGTTATTATGAGGCTACATGTGGGCCTAGCTGTCATACCATCACAGACTGACATCTGGACAGACCCATATATGACAGTCAGACAAAGGCCCACACATGGGGACAGGGTGTTAATAATGTTCTGCCAAACATAGACAACTAGGAGAACAACTCAATGCAACTTGAGGCAACTGTGTCAGAATACTATTCCTCTGCAGACTGTCTGAAGGAGGAGGAGCCAAAAACAGGTTGTATTCTGAAGAAGTCATTTTACCTGACGAAATTGCTAAATAAAAGATTGACTGAAATACATTGATGTCATTGCTGCCTGGTGGAGTGTTTGCCTTGGGATTACTTGCTTTCTCTTATGGGTATGACATCTGCTTCCCCACTCTCTACTATTGCTGTTTTGATAAGGCCCTGCCTTGTTCTGCAAATAGTTGGCAAGGCAAATGCAATGTTAGGACAAGTGGAACAGATATATAAGGCATACTTGCGCTTCTTCTGTGACAACCTCTGTCATTCCAGGTATATGGCTGTTGGCCAGTGACATGTTGTCAGTGCTGACACAGAAAGGTGGCTGCCTTTTATATGCTGCCAGTATATTGACATTCAGGTACCTGCTGTCCTACTAGGCACCATACCACTCAACTTCTGAGAGCCAGACATCTACACAAAGCCATACGTAATTTGGGGACAAAGGTCTAACTATAGGGACCATTTTTAAGTATTGGCCTTACAAACCTAGAAAGGTGATACAATAATAGGTTTTGCATTAGCATGGGTTTTTCTATAGGGTATGAAGTCTGACACTGCAATTTGTCATTATTTTCTGACCTTAGTCTTACATGATTTGACAATGAATTGCCAGACAACCACCATTTCATGATATACAGACCAAAAATATGATGCAAACCTCTGGACTTTCTGCAATAGGTCTGTACACTTGAGAGGTATGGTAGACACTGTGTAGGTTACTCCAAGCTGTGTACTGTCCATATGTGTGCCCCCCCCCCCCGTCCATGGCATGTCCAGCTTTCCTGCAGTAACAGATATTGACGTCTGGACAGTGTGTACAACTCCAACCGTAGGTGTAGCTGACATGCAAAACAGTTGGAACTGCAGTTCTTGAAACATGGACCTGCTAACCACAGTATTGTACCTAGGCCACTAAGACACAACAGCCAAGAGTAAGTGCTGGCCATATCCTGACAGTATTAACCACACATATACATAGCTCATTGACCCCTGCATATTGTAGACATGCAAAAAGTTATCATGTTGATTGGGACAGCCCTGGCAATGTGTGCTCTGCTGTTATTTCCCTACAAATATACGTTACTACATTTCTATGGGAATATGGGTGTGGGGGGACACACCTGTCAACTGTACACATTTGCAAAGACTGTGCTGATATTTGCTTTACATTTTGGTTCCATTTAGCATAGTACTCTGCCCTGTCTTGGAGAATAGATGCATATTACTAAAGACCACAGGTCAGATTGTAATGGCATACATTTGAGTTTCAGACTTCTTACCCTTCAGAGCCTTAATGCAATTGCAAGACCTGCTGTAATATCACTCTGTAAGTCTGTAGGGGGGTATTTCATCATTGTAGCCATTTGTGGACCTTTGCCAGACATTTCTTTATGATTTTCTATGGCTGACTTGCTGAGTGATGCTGAAGGGTGAGTATAGGACCCCCACATTGACATCCATGCATGTGATCTATGACCCCCCAGTTAGTTGACCCCCACATATACTACAGTGGGATTTGTCACCTTGGGTACTACTGCATAGTGTGGGGAAGCCAGTATTGGGTAAACATTTCCTTGTATCTCACATAGCTGTCACTTGTCTGCTGCTATCCCAGTAGGGCACCCCATTCCTTTGCATGCATGCAGTGATACCATATATATGCCATCAGAACATACTACTCCAGTCGTTTATTGTTAAGAAGACTGACTTACATTGTGCCTGCAGCAGTTGTGAGGATGGTGCTTGAGGACTGCCTATGTCGGATGCATGCAGTACACTGCCTATACATGGTTAAGTACAGGTAGGGTGATGTGTGTGGCATCCATTTCACTGTGTGTGCGAGTTGGAAAGAGGTGTCAGTCCCTGGGTCCTTACAGTGTCAGTGTGTGTGCTATGCATTGCCTGTTTGCCAAAGCCAGGGCATACTGGGCATGTCTCTGTCTGCCTACAGGAGCAGGCTCAGGGGGGTCCTCCTCTGAGTCCCTCTGTGCCTGTGGGGACCTTGGCAATTGTGGGAAGCTGCTGTGTGCCCGTTCTCTGTGCTGTTCCTGCTGCAGCTGTTTCCACAGGATCATATTGTGTAGCATGGCACATAGTATGAACATTTGTGCTCATGTGGCTGGAGAGTACTGCAGGGCTCCACCAAATATGTCAAGGCAGTGGAACTGTGACTTGAGCATCCCAAACACATACTCTATAATGATCTTGGTTTGTGCATGTGCCTCATTATGGCATTCTTGAGTGGGTATATGTCCATTTCTGATGGGTGTCATCATTTATGGCCCCAGTGCATAGCCAGCATCTCCCACCAGATGGTCATATGGGATTCCCCCCTGGCAAAACCCTGGTACAGCTGTGAGGAATGCCAGATGTGGGAGTTATGATAGTTTCCAGGGTTGCCAGCGCACACATTAATGATAATGCCCTGGGCATTGAACACGACCTGGCAGTTGATGGAGTAAAAGCCCGTGTGGTTTACATAGACCCTACCCTGTTCACCGGGTGGTACTTTGATGTGGATGTGTATGTAGTCTATGGCACCCAGTACCTCTGGGTAGTCTGCTACATAGTGGAAAAGGCGTATATTGCTGGTCCTCTCCTCAGGTGTGCTGGGGAATTAAATGTGATCACCGGCATGTAGCAGCATAGCATCCAGGAACTGGTGAAGTACCCTGGATACAGATGCCTGTGAGACCCCCATGATGTCCCCAGTAGGTCTTTGTAGGTACCTGTAGCTAGTATTCTTAAGGCTTCACATACCTTGATATCTACTGGGATGGGTTCTACTCTGTTGGCTCTGAGTCTGAGTTGAGGCTGGCACAGATCGATAAGTTGCTGAAGTATGTCCCTGTCCACCCTGTAGCACTCTAGTTTCTCCAGATTATGTAGCCCCTGGTAGGTTACCCTGGGTCTGAACACTCTTCCCCTCCTCCTCAGTCTGGGGCAGTTGTCAGCATTATCCTTCTCACCACCCTCAGCCTCTAGCATATATTGATGTATCAAAGCAACAGCAGACCCTAATATTTTGTCAGTTAAAATTCCCTCGAGTGTGTACACCAATGGTACAGAGTTTGTGGGAAAAAATAGACTGAAAGGTGTTTTCACAGTTTACACTGTTGTGCTGCAGATGTTGCCTGTGTGATTGGCTGACTATGATACATTCCACATGCCAGTTATATTATTTGTACTTGAGTGCCTTTATTCTGCTCTTTCCCATTTTTTTTTTTCTTCCCATTTCTGCTCCTTCTAAGCCTCACAGAATGCCACACAAATCGCTGCTCAAATGTAAACACTTCTGCTGGTTCCTGTTGTTTTTTTTTTCTTGTTTCCCTTGTGTTTAAGCCCCACAGTGCACTGCACATACAACCCCCTGCAGCTATAGTAAACAGTTTTGTGCAGAAAGGGCCCTCCCAGGGACATGAACACAGTCAACATTTCATGAACTAGCTCAGACCCACCCCCTTGCTTAGCTGTGTTTAGCTAAGCACAAATAGAGGCAGCAGAGCTCCAATGTGCTTACACAAAGCACGACACACACCCTTTTCATGTCAGCTGCCTCTTTTGCTTACACTGCAGCATTATAGTTCCTACACAGTTAGGTGCAGGTGGACATGGTCTCCCATTTTGCTATTCAATAAACTTAGCTCATTTGCATACCCCACTGTCGTAGTCCCTTGTTACGCCATTACACCAGAGCCTATCTCTTTAGCAGCCAGTGTTACCTGTTATTGTTTTAGTTCTGCATGCTACCCACTATAATGGCAAAATGCAGATTTCACTTAAAATTGTCTTTTTACATTTTTTTTTCATATTTTCTGTATGAGCACGTTTGCTTAAATGGCTGAAATTGGCCAAAAAAAAAAAAACTTTGATTTTCATAATTTTGAAACTGTTTTCTGTGCCAATGCCCATATTTTTGGGCACTGGCATGCCTAATAGTAATAATACATGCTTTACTTTGAGCTATCATGCCCCCGTTTTAATTTTTGCAGAAATGTACACGGTTAGAAACCAAATACATTTCTGCAACGGACACTGCTCTGACACAGATGCCTGCCTGCTACTGAATTTCTAATTCACCTCATTTGCATGGTTTTCACCAGCAAATGAGGTAATTAGCATTATTCAGTGGTGTCCATGTCAAAATAGTGCTGGCAGGCTTGTGCACACCCCCAGACTTGTTTACTGGATCGCTCTGCGGCCATATTCCGTGCAGAAGCTGCTACACTATTCTGATATGGTAAAATTGCTTTATTGAATCCCACGGTTACAGTTTCTTCTGGTGCATGGATTGTTGTCAGTTTAGGGAGATTGTAATTGAAGACTGGATATTTTAGCAAAGAAAGCTTTGAGTAGCAGATGCTGGTAGCTATGTATTGCAGTTATACTTAAATCATAAGCTAGCACCTACTCAACATGTTAAAGCATAAAATAGTACCTACTCAACATCTTTAACAAGTTAAAAGCAAACCCCTATAGGCTTGTACTACCAACTATACTGCTAACTAATGTGAGATCACTGGATAACAAGATGGACTACTTGTGACTGGAACTTTCCAACAAGAACAAGGTGAGAAATGTTTGTTTATTTTTGATTAATGAGATGTGGCTGCATGACAAGATAAATGATAGTGCAGTAAACTTAGAGAATTTTATGCTGTTTCATGCAGACAGAAAACATACACTTTGTAAACATGGCAGCTGGTGACTTTAATAAAGCAGATCTGAAAGAAGTACTCCCATACTACCAACAGTATGTGAACATTCCTACAAGGGGTGATAATATCCTGGACAAGATGTACATAAACTTAAAGAGAGCTTATAAGGCGGTGTGGCTTCCACAAATGGGAAACTCTGACCATTATACCATCTTGCTATCACCAGATTACAAACCTGCACCAGTTAGAGAGAAACTCATGAAGAATCAAATCACGGCATGGCCTGAGGGGGCTATGGAGTCCCTCCAAGCATACCTCTCAACCTCTTAGAGCAAGAAATCTGGAAAAGCCATCAATAATGGTGGGACAAAGGCCACAAAACAGGGACAATTTTTAAATATCACTCTTGCAAACTTAAAAAATTGATAGAATACGAGGTTTTACATTAGCATGAATTTTCTGAAGGGTATGAAGTCTGAAACTCAAATGTCTCTCATTATATTCTGACTTCAACCCTCAATAATTTGCCAATGATTAGTCAGAGAACCACAATTTTATGACAAACAGTACAAAAATATGAGGCAAAAATCTGGACATTCTGTGAAAATCTCTACAATTGAGAGGTATGCCTCCAAAACTGCTTTAAAAGAGCCAACTAGGATATGTTCAAGGAGACAGCCACAGTGAATCAGCATCTGAACATTGATGAATACACTAAGGTAGTGATGGAAAGAGTATCACTATTAGAGCTAGCCAGAAGCCATGGCTCACCCCTAAGGTATATGAGTGTCTGATGGAAAGAATGCTGCTTACAGGGCTAAGGACAAAGCAGCCCTAAGTGTAGCAAGAGATAATCTGAGGAGGGGTAAAAAGGATGCTAAGCGGGATTATGATAGAAATGGCACTACAAAGAGTGGTGAGGGCTGCAGAGAAGGTAACAGGTTCTAGTCTTCCATCGATACAACATCTTTATTCTGCAAGAAGCATCCAAAAGGCCACCAAAATAATACAGGACAACATGCATCCTGCACATGGAGTGTTTAAGCATCTGGCATCAGGCAGGAGATATTGCAGCATCTGCAGCAGGATTACAAGATTCAGTAACATTTTCTACCCTACAGTGATTAGACTTCTGAACTCTGGCACTAGCCCTAGGGGTCTGGACACATAATAAGTCAATTTTTATTTAGTTGTGCAATATATACTTACATATATTCAAAGGAAGTGTAATATTTATTTATTATATCCATATTATTTAACCCACTTAAGTGCAATATTAGACAAATAACTTAGGCATGTTCAGTCTGTAGTGTGCTTTGTATTACTTTAAATAGGGTAGTCAATTTAACTCAGAGAGGATATTCTTTTGTTATATGAGTGTTGGTAAATGTCTCTGCTCTTTCTTGTGTGTATTGGGAATAGTGTTGTATTTATTAGTTATGTTTATTCCTCTACTTGTATGTGCTGTTTCACTTTTCTTTGTAATCTCAAGAATTGAGCTGATGCACAAAATTTCCTTTAGGCTACATGTGTGTAGTTCTAAATGACAATAAAGTTTACTTTGACTTTGACTTTGAACATTACTAGTATTTACACAAGTATAAATATAAGACACTTTAACTACTACATGACCTGTCACTATTTTTGCTAAAAATCATATAATACTAAATGAATCAGAAATCAAGAGGCTGGGGGTGGAGCCTGAATGGCTAACTGAAAAGCAGCATTTTTTGAACTCCATAGATTAGTACTAAATTCAGGAAATTAAATTAACTATTACTAGCAAAACTACTAAAATATTAAGCTAATAGTCTAAAGCAACTAAATACAAATTTTGGCGGATTTCTAAAAGAAATTTCCTGTCAAATTACTTAGAAGTCTATACACAGCATCTGAAGAGATGAGCAACCTAAAGAATTCTCATGCTGACTTGACACTAAAAAAGGAACTACAACGTGTGACTACCACATTACAAGAATTACCAACAAAAATGGATGATTTTAAGATTAATCTACAGAACCTAGAAGAGAACTCACAGAAGCAAACAGAAGTCTTCAAAGAAATACTTCAGCAACACCAGTCAAAGTTAACAAACATTGAAACTTCTTTGACTGACATTGATCAAAGGCTCAAAGAGGAGGAAACACAGAGTTTCTCTTGTAGCAAAATACTTGGTTATCTAACAAACTAGATGATCTTGAAAATAGAGAGAGAAGGTCAAACATCAGGATTTTTGGTTTACCTGAGAAAACAGAAGGAAGGGACAATATATATTTCCTAAACTCTTGGATACCAGAGGTTTTAAATCTTAAAAAAGTTTTTTCCTTTGGAATAGAAAGGGCCCATCGTGCTCTGGGGAATAGAACTTCAGCAACAACTTCATAAACATCCATCATACCACCAAGATCAATTATAGTAAAATTCTTATCTTTTATGGACAAAGAACTGGTCTTAAAAGCAGCTTGGAGGAAAAGTCCTATAAAATATAACCAGAACACAATAAGATTTGACAATGACTACTCCACTAAAGTGCTGGAACAGAGTAAAAATGTATGGCCTCTAATAAAAACTCTAAAACAGAATAATATTAAAGCTCAAATAGCCTTTCCTGCAAAAATTAAAATAATGCACCTAAATGAGATGAGAACCTTCAACACTCTGGAAGAAGCTGCGCATTTCATTCAAAACAATAACATTATAACCATTTCTAAAGATATGGAATGGGCATCCCCTTCCCTGAAGAGAACCACTGACAAAAATGGCTGGACTCGTGTAAAATGAAAAGAAACAGAAAACTGAATCCAAAGTACCAACTTCTATGAAATCTCTCAAAGTGTCAACTGCAACCTAACTATTAAAAGCTAAATGGTCTCACTATGTATTAATACCTTTAATCTCATGCATTTATTCACTATATATATATATATATATATATATATATATACTTCTCTTTGTTTTAATAAATAAATGTTAAAAATTTCTACTACTTAATATAGCTATTTATTTAATCTAGTAATATCAAAGTTAAATTATTATGTTTTATAACTATGTTTTTCAGCCTACTAGTGTCATGTCTATTATTTAATTAATTAATTTTCCTTTATTAAAATGCTTATTGTTATTTTCAGTCTGAGTCTCATACAGTAGCACTTATAGCCTTTTTAGACTATATTAATGAAATGTTCCTCGTAGCTATGAAACGTTCCCATTTTTAAATGGAGAAACGCTATTGAGATCTGTCAGTTAAAATTAAAGTAACAAGAAGGTATTTCCTCATTGCTGATGTGAATGAGGATGTTAAGAAAGAGACTCATTTTGAGTTGCAGTTATTACATGTAATAAATTGTCTATGATATAAATCTGGAGTTTACTTTGCTTATCATTTAGTAATGGTAGAGTAAATGTATATATGCTTTATCTGATTGGCTTTGATTGTTCCAAACTGGTGTGTGGTTGTCAGTCTAGGTGCGTATAAAACAGTTTTTTTTCTCTATTTTTTGTTTTTACATTTTAAATATGCTACCTAAATTTCATTCCATGTTAAAATGTTAGATCGATTAGTAACTAACATACTGTGATCGGGAATAGTATAGAATTATTTGAATTAAGTGAAAATGAATGTCCTGCCTTTGGACGATAAATTAGAGTAATGTATGGAAGAGGTGATCTAACGAACTGCAAATACACGCAGACTACACTTTAATTTATATTCATTACAGTATTAAAACATCAACTTCCTTCCCTGGCATAAATGACAATTATTGCATACCTATTTATTTTGACCTTTGTTATACTGCCCACAGCCTATTGTATAATATATACATATCAGTCATTGATAATTAGCTGGGGTCTTTGCAATGGCCTTAAACAACGTGTATGCTTCTAGGGAGTATTGTCGTAATCATCGCTGTTGGTATTATGGTGAAAAACATTTTTTTTTGCTTCTTGCCTCAGATGCACTGACGAAGAAAGGTTGTACACCAGGGTTATGCCCTATTTGAAATCTTGTCTGGTCTGTCATTGTGTGCTTGCTGCAAGGATTGGGATTATTGTTGCAGCTAGAGGAAAAAAATTTTACTGAAAGTAGGGTTTGGGTTTCTTAGATGGCTGCATTACTGAAATAGTCGTTACTTGGAATGGCTTGGCAATTGTTCCTATTTCGGGAAGTTGGCTGACAGTGGAGTGATTTTCTGGGCAGGGTTTGTTGAAGTATCTGGCAATCTCTACATGTTGGGGATAATTGGTGGGATTTCTCTGTGGAATAGAGGCCGGGAGCTGTTGTAATTCTGGTGATGTACTGCTTTGCCTTCTGAATTGATAATGAATGGTGCAGTTTTTGTTGATTGTAGTTGCAGATTATGTGGAACTGATGTACAGTTGTGTCAGGTCAGATTGGAGAAGCACTGTCGGTCGACTGAATTGGTGTTGTTTGAGGTCAGATAGTATGCAGAGAGTGGGGTTAAAGGTGCAATGGACACAATGTGAGCTGACCCTGGTATCTTTGGGTCAGGGGTGGTGTGCTCCTTGCGAGGGAGAGTGTCAGTGTTGTGAGACTTTTTTTTTTCTTTCTCTCTCTCTTCCATTTTCACGGCAGTTGTTTGAGTGAGAAATAAGTGCTCATGAAGTTTTATAAAAGTCTATTTAGACTGCAGTTTGCAAGAGCTAGGGAAAAAGTTTTCTCCTATCTTTACAACTGTAGAGTAGTTTAATGTTGTCATAACAATGAGTAGATAAGGTTTTGATTGGCTGTTGGTATACTCGTACCCTACAGAAGCACATTCACAACACACTTTAGGAAACAAGCTAGATTTCCCTTATTTAGTTACACCCCTTAGAAGAGAATATAAAATTAAATCTGATTGTTATTTGAACCATATTTTAACAAAACCATTATTAAAGTAAACCAAGCAACTAAAATGATATAAGTATCTGATCAACACATTCATAGAAACTACTATGCTTTACACCACTTAGATAATTTAAACATATGCATTTTTTGATTGCCTTTCTAAAGCATTGTTATAACTATTAGCTGAAATATAATAAGATTAAGCCTATATTCAGATTATAAGGTAATTATACAGTCTCTTTTAAATCTGATGAACAGTTCTTGAAAGCATATGTTTATATATTATAAGATGTGATATTCTTTTTTAATTTATGTTATTGCTTGCAAGCCTTGTGATTAAGGATTAAAGTGTCTGTGTGTTTAAATAAATGAATTCATATCCAATATGGAAAGTTATGTTGATACAATGAGCTGAATAAGTTAATAATTAGTATAATTCAACTGCATTTGTTTTCTATGTTTAGATGGTAATGATATAGTAGTTAATTCATATTAAGCAATGCCTTCTACAACCAAATGTTTTTAAATCACAATAATAGTTGTTTATTAGACTTCTTGATTATTTATAGTATATATGGAGCTCAAAGGAATGGGAAAAGGAAGTTAGAGTGATAGTTCACCAGATGTTTCAATCTGTTGGACTAGGAATGTATTTCATTCCATGGTGGGTAGGGATTAATGAGATAACTACTTTAACTTTAGTATTTATTTTAGTTTTTAAATTGTTCATTATTTTTACCAAGCCTGATGTATACTTATTGAGTAACTTAGTGATAGCATGCTTCACTGAGATAATTGATTATGTACTAATCAATAATACTTTATTTTTTAAGGAGGGGATGATTTCAGGTAAAGTCAATGAAACCTTTAAATATTTCCTCAAAATAATTTGATATTGACCTTTCTATATTATCGGTAAACATTAATGGTCTAAATAGTCCAAATAAAAGATCTAACTTTCCAAGATATTTAAACTTAAATAGATCACAAATAAATTTTTTACAGGAAACACATTTCAAGAGCAATGATAATTTCACATGGAAACCAAGTGAGTTCAAGACCTTAGCATGTTCCAATTTTAAAACAAAGAAGAGGGGGGTAATAATTTTATGGAGAAACAATTTATTAAATCCTAAAATAATACATAAATATGTAGACAATGAGGGCTTTATAGCTATAGTCATTCTGAAGTTTAGTAACAGGTTGTGGACACTAGTAAACCTATATTGGTTTCCGGGTATTGGGATGGGGACAGTCTAAAAGCATTTAGATCAAATTACAAGCATATTTAAAGGTAATTTAATATTAGAGGGGGACTTTAATTGTATTACAGATATGTCTGAAACTACTAATAAAACATCTCCACGTCTAACAGCTACTGCAAAATTACTGAAATAATGGACTGAATCCTTAAAATTAAAAGATACCTTTAATGTTATAGATAGTAATTCCTTGGTATTCTCCCATCAAGATTATAGATATGGTACCCAAACCAGAATTGATAAGATATTTATTTCCCAGGATTTTCAAACAAAAATTACTTCCTTTACAATAATTCCTTGCCCCCTCTCAGATCATAATTCTCTAGTTCTAAAAGTGCAAATAAATTTTAAATCACTTGCTTTTCTTACTAGAATTCATTCATATATTACAAAAATTAAAGAATTTAAGCAATGGTTAGTAAATGAACTCAATGTCTTTGTAGATGTAAATTACAACTCGGAAGAGAATATAGTAATGGTATGGGATTCATTAAAAGCTTATATCTATGGAAAAACAATTGCTTGGTATAAAAATAAAATCAATGAATGGGAATCAGAACTAAAAGAACTACAAAGGAAGCTCATATTATTTAAATCTAAAAAATCTCCTAATTTATTAGAGAATAAGAAGATAATAGAAGACTTAAATAAAAGATATATTGAAATCTTAAATCACAAAACTAATTTAGCCATGGAGAGGTTAAAAATAAATTCTTATGTCACCTCTCCAAAACACTTACATAACTTATCTGTTAAAGTTAAAATGCAATCTAAAGCTAATACTATTGTTAATATACTACATGAAGAAAAAGGTAAGAAAGTTTCGGAATTAGGAGATATTCTAGATGCTTTCAAGTGTTATTTCAATAATCATTTTAAAAATAACAATAATTTGCCAGAACATCCCCTTTTAGAAAATGTGTTTTCAAATATTAAACCAATCCCTGAAAGTTTACAAAATGAATTACAAAAATCCATTACGCACAAAGAAGTAATAGATACAATCAAAGAAAGTAAAACTAGTAAATCTCCCAGAATGGATGGCTTAATCACAGAAATTTACAAACTTTCCCCCAAAAATATAACCTCACTACTACATAAAACATTTATTGAAATTCAAACCCATGCATTAATTCCTCTTTCATGGAGATACTCCTTAATCATACCCATTTTAAAAGAAAACAAGGATGATAGTCAATGCAGCTCATATAGGCCAATTTCATTATTAAATAATGATTATAAAATATTTATGTCTATATCGGTTAAAAAAATAAAAAATCATATGAATGAAATTATCAACTATGACCAAACTGGGTTTATTCAAAATAGACATCCACATGATAACATTAAAATAATATTGACATTAATTGATTATTTAAACAAAGAAAATATAGAAACCTTAATAATTGGACTAGATATTGAGAAAGCTTTCGATTCCTTGAACTGGGATTATGTAATTAAAACTTAGAAACCTATAAATTTCCCATCTCCTTCATTACATTTATTAAAAAGGTTTATGAAAACAATTTAACCTATGTTAAATTAGGACCCTTTACCTCAGAAGCTATACAAGTTACGAGAGGTACTAAACAAGGATGCCCTATGTCACCCATTTTATTTGCATTAGCTATAGAACTATTGGCTATATTAATACGAAACAATCCAAAGATAAAAGGAATAAATATATGTTGTCAATATAATTCCAAGATCATGCTCTTTGCTGACGACATACTTCTAATACTATTGAATTCAAAAGAAACATTAGTTGAATTAGATAATCTGATAAAGAAATTTCATAGGATCTCAGGACTCCGATTTAATAAACAAAAGTCTAAATACTTATTATTAAATAAAAAAAGTATTTTCAAATAGATAAGAATCATATCATTGGAGAACATGTCTCAACAATAAAATACTTAGGGATAGTCTTGTGAGAAAATATTCAACATATATTGAATATTAATTATAGAAGGATCATAGCTACAATAGACTCTCTAGTGGGTAAATATAATAAGTTATTTATTGTTTTTGAAGATAGATTATAGTTAATTAAAATGATTCTTCTCCCTAAAATTTTATATGTTGTACAAGCCACTTTGTTAATTCCTGAGAAAACTCACCTTGAGAAAATAACAATATTGCTAAGATTTCTGTGGTTTCCTAAAAGAAACAAAATTGCATATACCCATCATATCAGACAATGGGACCAGGGAGGAATACATTTCCCAGATATTGAATCTTATATAAGAGCAACTTTACTTAAAACTGTGGTTGAATGGATCAATCCAAATTATATGTCTAATTGAAAATTGCTACATACAACTATAATAATAAATGAAAATAATTTACTTAAAAATTCTACTTTTCTAGACAAGGACAATATATTATGGTTCTCATTGGCCTTAAAGTATCAATACAATATAACTAAACTAACTAGGACAAATTTAATAAATCATTTATTTGACTATTTTAGGAAATTTATAAATATGAATATGGATTTAAAGCTTTGGTTTGAGACATTAATTCCCTTCAGAATTACTAAAAACTTTCCAGATAGAATTCATAGAGATATATTGTAGAAAAATTTAATCTGTTGGTTACACTTTCTAAAAAATCAGCAAGTATGGGATTTACAATATATGATGTCAACTTACAAAGTGAATTTTCATGAATGGTTAATGCTTCAGAATATATTGACGTACTCCAAGGATCTATGTAGAATAATAAATAATTCTTTTTTTTCAAATACGCCACATTTTATATCCAGACTGTTTGAAATTTTATATAATAATAAGAAATTGGAAAATGGTACTTTATATTTATATAATCTAATAAAAAAATTACAAAACACAACCTAAACCAGCATACTGGCAGTATATTACTAAAGGATATATGATTCAGTTAACCTCAGAAAATAAATCTAATTTACTTATCTCAGTAAAATTAACTTCTTGTTCTCATTATTGGAGAATTTTTACCTGGAAATTCCTTCATAGATCCTTTTTAACCCCTGATAAAGTTTCAAAAATCAATCCTTCTAATGATGGGTTATGCTGGAGATGTCAACAGTATAATAAAGCTGATTGGTCTCACATTTTCTAAGTTTGTATAAAAATTAAACCCTTTTGGGAAAGTATTAACAATTTCTTGCAGGCAATTTATACAGATAATTTTGTCATGACCAAGGCTTTGTTATTACTGAATATAACTGATAATGCTTATTCTTCAAATAAGACTGACCTTCATTTACTTTGGACTATACTAGCTATAGCTAGGAAATGCATAACAAAGAGATGGAATTCTACCACAGCTCCTAGCAAAGAAGATTTCATATGTCTATTGAAGAGGACAGCCTTAGTGGAAATAAAAACCAAAGAATTAAGAATGTTTCCTAGACCATTGACTAAAAACCCTTGGAAAAAAGTTCTAACTTTGATTGATACTTTGCAAATGGATCTAACCTCCTCATGAAGCAAGTAGTATTTAACTTTAATTAAATTATATCTGTGTAATTTGTTATCACGCAAGTTTTAAAATGTCAGGCTAAATGTAAATTTGTATATAGTTAATAATTATCTAACTTGATTGTAAACCGTGATAAGTTTGCATTTATTGTTTATGGCAAATTTGAAATAAAAATCATCTGAGTAAAAAAAAAGAAATCAAGAGGCTGACAATAACAGTGAAAATAAATCTGACTTAACATTGCAAAAAAAAAACTAGATCAAGAGACATGGGTTGTCACCTCAGTAATGGGAAGGAGTAGGAGACTGTATAGGTCACTGAAGTTTGCCAGCTATATTTAGCTGGCTTTATCTCTACAAACAGCTTTATTTCTGGGATCAGCCTTGCCAAGCAGGGGCAGTCTATTTCATGCTCTGGGGATCACCCTCAGGAAAAGGCATTGACAGATGCAAGAATATTCAAAACCATCTTGCTGGATGATTTTCAGCTTGAATTTGCACAACCAAAGAAGAGAGCCACTTCAATATTGCTGCAGGTTGCAGAAAGGAAAACTCTGCCTGTTCTTTATGCCTATAACATCTGCTTGGCATTCTTAAAGACCAGGTCTGGACTGAAGTGAGGGATTCTTGTTGGACATCTATGCTAGTCATGGGTTGGTCTTAATAAACATGTTTGAACACAAGGATTCTCAAAAGTGTACCTGGTATCAGATTGTCTTCTACAAAAGGTCAGTGACTCACTTTACTGTCATGACATACATCCTGATAATATTTGTTTTGGCAACTAAGGTCAAAAGATATGCTGATCTGTCAACTTGTCACCATTAGGTGGTGTATTTGATCAGATGTGGGGTGGTTAGGCAGGAAAGGGAAATCCAAATGTGTAGATATGATGGAGTGGAATGCATGGATGATGATTCTGTCTGGGTTGACTTTAACCCTCACCTCCAGAATAGCTTATACCATTTACTCATGAGATGTGGAACATGGAGGCTGATTGGACTGCCTTCATGACTTCAACAGCTTAGATGACAGCAAGTACTGAAGGCAAAACATAGCTAATGTTTGTTATAGAGGTAAATAAGTCACCTGATGGTGCACTCCACTATGGGATGAAGACAAACCATCTGATTAAAGAGACAGGTCTTCCATACAATGCAAGCAAAGGTGTCTCTGTATTTGACTCATAAGTACTGACAAACAATGATAAGGTATAGCATTTAGTGAAGCCATGGAGAATGATGTTTGAAAAGCCTGAAAGAGGCTCTGGAAAATTATTTGGCAGTTCAGGTGGACAAAACAGAATATTGCCCAGGAAGTTCTGAATGAGGTTTGAGAAATACTGACCTCAACTGGGGATATTATAGGAGTGATAGAAAGAGCACTCTGAGCAATTCCTGAATATGGTGGACACACTCTATTCTGGGGAGACAGTTTTAGAAGCAAGCTGTAGAATTCCACTAATTTCAGTAGACAAGGCAACTGTGGTAGTCAAACAGTTTCACTGCAGCCAAGTCCTGGGATTGTATGAACTTTGGTTGGAAATGCTGAGTACAGTTACCATTGCTGGAGTGCCAACGTTAACTTGGATTTTCAATGTTGTGTAAAAGCATGGAGTACTATCTTTGGGTTGCAAAATGCATCCGTAATCCCTATTATCAAAAAGGGGGAGGTAGATTGTGCACCCATTATGCACTTCTCAGCCTCCCTGGGAAAATATCTAAGAATATTAGAAAGGATAATTTGCCAAGAAGTCAAATCTCTGATTTTTGTTTAACTATGTACATTCCATCATGACCATGAAAGATGTGATTGAGTCTTTGCCCTTCTACATATTTTGGCTGGGTTGTGCAAGTTTGCCAACATTGTCTATGTTTGTTCTGTGTACTTGGAAAAGGCAGGTGACCATGTGCTTAAGAATGTTTTGCATGAGGTACAATAACACTGCTGCATGTCACTCTGTCCCTGTATTGTAGGATTGGGAGACATTACCACATTCTTAGAGATAAGTCAGTTATATTCAAGGTGGTGCAGGACTCTGTCAGTGCTGGTGTCCCTGCTGTTTGTGATTTTCATGGATGGGATATCAAAGTGCGGCCAAAGTCTGGAGGCAAATCAGTTTGAGGACCCAATGGCTACATCTCTGTTGTTTGGAGTTTATGCTGCCATCTTGGTCATGAATGACTGTGATCTCCAGTGTGCAGCAGAGTAAAAGTATAGGATCATAGGAAATCCTAAGGCCCTTACAAGTCTAGCCAAGTACTACCCTTATTTTTATGATCACCACCAATTGCCCCTGTCCAGGAGGGACACAGCTGGAACCCCTGGGGTAAATTTACAGTTACCCATCCAATCATCCAGATTGCATTTGAAGAGGGCCAGTGAGGTGCTCTGTTTGACATGAAGTGGGAGTCCATTCCAAAGGTGTGGTAACCTCTGGGAGAAAAATCTGTCCCTCCAGCAGGTTCTATTAATATCACATACTAGCTTAAGGTCTTTAGACTGAGTAACCCATGTACCATTTGACTTAGGGATGTGCAGCATTTCTAACAAAGCAGGGTTAGAGATTGCCTTGTATGCAAGGCAGAAAATGCCTCTAAGTAGTCTGTATGAAACAGAATAAAGTGACAGTGATTTCAGACAATCCACATAGGACAGATGTTGAAGACATTGAATCTTCCTTGTGAGGAACCTTTGTGGTCTCTCCAATTGCTACAGGTGCTTAGAAAGGTACATACCAAAAGGGATGTTGTACTCAATTATTGGCTTGATGAGGGAAGACTACAGGGAGATTATAACTTCTTTTTTTCTGGAGGCAATGCCCTTACTTATGAGATGAGCAATATGCAATGCCCTTCTTACCACTGTGGAGACATGGTGATCAAAGGTGTCGCTCATATTATACATCTGAATAAGATGAAGAGGCTTGGGTATTTGTTTAAGTAGTTTATTGCACAGAAACACATCAGGATGGATGGCAGGAACATTAAACTTAAATGAACTAACTATCTGACTGACTGCTACACAGATGCATGCTATTACTCTGGCTGTTCACTCAAAATGGCACTCTTGCTTGCACATGCTCAGTACTTATATGCACATGCCGAATGACTGGAATGCATGTTAAAGGTATATCACACACTCTGATCTACAGCCTCCCTCTTTACTGAGCTGTCTTATATAGGCAATGACATTTGAATAAGCATGCAATTATACAGACAATAAACAAAACAGCAGTCATGTCCAGGTTGCTGTGTATCTGGAACTAGGTCAGGAGATGCAACTTGATCTTGTAATGCAATAGTTAGGCCTGGGTTTAGCAACAAGGACAGTCATTGTGGAATGTTCTGCTTTAGGACTCTTGGGGATATTGTCAGGAACAGGGATTGCTAATGGAATGTCCTATTAAACAGGAACATTGGACAAGTCACTCTGAGAATTAATCTTTATTACAGGCAAGATGCTGTAAAACTGGCTCAGACAACAGTAATAAATTCTTCTGATACTGCCTAAATTCCATTCCTTGTGATTCCACAATGTATAATCTTAGATCTTGACACAAACCTTTCACAAATCCAATGCATTCAAAACCTTTTGTTATCTGCATACTCACTATCTCCACTTCTTTTAATGAACTGAGCAGTTTGCTGGTCTTATCATAGTAGGACGTCTAGGACAAATGCTTTTTCAGCAGTTGAGCTTTCACTGCTTTATTGTTTGTAGCACATGGAACCATTAAATTGCTATTGAGTGGCAATGTGGTTCTGGTTTGTCTCAATATAAGTCTCTGAACAGGTGAACCAAGATGATTATCACGAGGGATGTTTCTGAGTTTAGAAGATCTACAAAAACATTAGTATTGTCACATTTGGATTTCTCTAACAGCTGTTTTGCACTTTGAACTGCATGTTTAGACAAGCTATATTACTGTGGGTATTCAGGACTACTTGTAATAAGAACAAAGTCCCATGTTTCAGCAAATTGTTTGAACTGCTGACTTGTAAACTGTGCATCATTGTCAGAAATAACTATTCAGACTACCATGGACAGAAAAATGTTTCTTCAACTTAGTAATGACAGTATTAGACATTAGGTTAGGAAGTAGGTCAATCTCAAACCAATTTGAATAAGATTCTACTAATACCAAGTAATGTTGACCATTCACTCAAAGATATCTGTGGTTACTGTCGACCAATGTAGTTCAGGAATCTGGTTTAACTGAAGTGGTTCCTTTTTGTTGATGTGGTTTAGTACTATTACAGACAGAACAAGATGGAAGTACTTTCTCAATATCTCGGGACATAAAAAGCCAGAATACTAGTCCTCCCCTCACCCTTCTTTTGGGAGAGTCAGTTTCTGGGTAGCCACGATGCAAAATCTTAATGTGCTCTTGTAAGGATTTTGGAACAATCACTTTTGGATCTTTCATGATGATACCATTGTCTGGCAAAATCTCATCTATGTGTGGAAAATACTGCTGCCCTTCTACTGGTAAACAAGCTTGCTTTGAAGGCCATCCTCGACTGATAAAGAGGTCGAGCTTCTGGAGAAATGGATCTGAAGCTCTGTAAGTTCTGAGCACATCTAGATGTGTGGAAGAAAAATTTTCACTTCCATGACTTCAAAATCAGGTTTCTCGTTCTCATGCTGTTCTGTGGTTTTTCTGGGTGATTGGGATAAGATATCAGTAAGATAAAGATGTTTGCCTTTTATGTAAAAAAGATTGAAATTGTACTTTTGCAATTTGAGCATCATGCATTGCAATTTTCCAGGATCTGTGTGCCTAGGGTTTCTCAAAATAGTGACTAGGGGTTGGTGGTCAGTTTCTATCTGGATAGGTCGACCATAAATATAATCATGAAACTTCGAATATGCAAGCACAATTGCCAAGAGTTCTTTCTCTATCTGAGCATACTGCATCTTGGTTTGGGCAAGGGTTCTTGATACATAGGCTACTGGTGTACCCTCTTGATGAATGACTCCATCAAGACCAAACTTAGAAGCATCATAGGGAAGAGTTATTGATTTGTGAACATCATAGCATAGAGTTGGTGGATTGGCAATTTTCCATTTCAGGACATCAAATACTCCTTGGTGTTGTTCTGACAAGGACCAGGTTATATCTTTGTGTGTTAGCTCTCATAACAGTGCTGAAAGTTATCTTAAATCTGGAATAAACTTGCCTAAATAGTTGACCATGCCAAGAAAATGCTGCATGGCTTGAACATTGTCTGGAGCTGGCATCTCAATAATTGCTGTTTGCTTGGAAGGATTTGGTCATAAGTCTGAAATGGTAAACAAATGACCAACATAAGTAACTTCTTTGAGCCTGAATGACACTTTTGAGGATTCAGCTTATGATTCACTTCATGTGGTTTTTTCAGAACTTTCTTGTGGTTTCTATCATGTTCATCTTCACCGCTGCCTCCTACTAGAATATAATCTACTATTGCAGCACATGGCTAGCCAGAAAAAAATTTGTTCCATCCCACACTGAAAGACTTCACTGGCAGAATGTATTCCGAATGACATTCTCAGAAATCTGTACCTCCGGAATGGTGTACCAAATGTGGTTAGCAATGAAGATTTACGGTTAAGCATAATTTATCAAACTGAACTCTTTGCATCTATGACAAAAAAAAAAACAGTGGCATTTGGCACGAGTGCAGCAACCTCCTCGATTGTGCGCATAGGATGATGAGGCCTTTTCAATGGTTTGTTCAAGTCTCTTGGATCAATACATATTCTGATATCATCTGAACTTTTGTTATGAGCTACTACCATGGAAGATACCCATTCGGTTGGTTCTTGTAATGTACAAATTACACCTAGCTGTCTAGCTTGGCCTTGACTCTGTTCTGCATAACTAATGGAACTTTCTGTGCTAGTCCAATAACTGGGCTGATCTTTTGGTCTAACTTCATGGAGTACACAACTGAGAGTTTGCCTAGTTTGTCTTCAAAAATATCAGCATAGTCAGAAAAAATGGTTTGAGCGAAATTTAAACTGTTCTCATTTAAGCTTACATGGTGGACTTCTCTGTTAAATGAAGGCAGTCCCATTTTCAAACTGTCTCTGAGGCCTAATAATGACTGCATGTGTCTCTTGACTATGTAAAACTGCAAGTCATAGCTGTTCCCAGCAGAGTAACATGAAAGCACTACTGAGCCTTCAGTCTGAATCTATTCACCAACATAAGAAGCAAGCTTTGCACACTGTCAAATCAATGTTCTGCAGCTTTTACTTTATCCAACGTTTTTGCTGACATAACATTTTATTTTGAACTAGTGTCTACTTTGAGCTCTATGGATCTCCCATTCATCTGAACAGCACAAAAGATGTCATTCTTTGCCCACAAATCTACTGCATTGACTGTTTCACCAAGCACAAATGTACCATCACATAAAAAGTAGGGTTGCATCTTTCTAATTGATCAACTTGCCTCTTTGTGTGCTTTCTTTTAATTAAAGACTGTGCCTTGTTTTATTTACAAAACATTTTGAAATGATTCCACATTTTACATGTGTGGCATTGCTGATCCAAAGCTAAGCACTTTTCTCATTTGGGCTCATGGTTTCCAAAATAATTACGCCATTGACTATGAGGCTAGCTACAGATTTTGCTTAGTCACCCCTGTGCTTTGCTGTGTGCACCTTGGGCCTTACTGAAGTTGCTCTGGGTTTTCCTGAAGTGGCCCCCACCCTTAGGCCTGTATCTTTCAACCTCATGCTGCATTCTATCTACATTAGCTCTGGAAGGTACTGGAAGGCTTTTCTCATTTGTAAACATACTTGCATGCTTCTCTGTAAGCGTGTATATCTGTCAAATCTCAATGGCCTTGCTTAATGTTAAATCACTGTCTCAAAACAAAATCTTTCTCACTGTGTCATTATTAACACCACACACAAGCCTGTCTTTTATTAACTCATCTCTTAAATCACCAAATCTGCATGTTTTAGCCTTATTTCTCAAGTCAGTTATATATGCTGCAAAAGATTCACCAGACTTTTGATCTCTAGTGTAAAATAAGTGCCTTTCCATTGTAAGATTAATTTGGGTGTTACACATTTCTCTAAATTTACATTTTAAGCATGCAGGGTTTTCCAGCATTTCAGCCTTCACCACAATATGGCGGTCTTTCTCCTCTTCTGCAAACACAGCAAGTGCATACACAAATGAACACTATTTCATTGGCTTCTGAACCAGCTAAACTAAGCAGAATAAATGTCTTTGTACATGAGTTTTTGCCAGAAAAAGCAGCCTGTATGAAAATATCATACTCTTGCTCAAACACTCTCCAATTTTTTGCAATATTGTTATCAAACACAAGTGATGTGAGTTTGTGAAATCCTTCTGCCATGGCCACAAATTATAGTAAAACATAAGCAATCTTGGCCCTTGTAATTATGTATGAACATGCACAAACAGCAGGTACTTGTAATAATATTCAAATGCACAATAAACACTTTGAAAGACTGTACTTTGTGAAATATTCTTTGAAATTAATGTACTTTGCGAGATAACTGCACACACTTGCCAACACTTTGCACACTTTGGATATTTTGATATAGATTTAGTTGATGCCAAACAGTAGCACACAGTGAAAAATAAGGTCATTTTCCCTTTATTTATACATTTTATGTGATTCAGATATTATTTCACGCATTTTCATAATTATTTCGAAAATTATTATCAATATGTCACAGTTTCTGACATTTCATTTAATTAGAACTTTGTTTTGAGTGTTCTGAGTGCTTCATTTTATATTCATAGTAAGAAAAATAATTTATGTGAGTTTTAGTACCTGGAATTTGTTTCTGACCTGTTTGTGAGTCATTTGAACTTTGGAGGATCCACTCATGTATATTCCTCCACTTGTAACTGGTTGCCTCATTGTTTTGACTCTGGATCCCATTATGACATCATGTCACTTGTCTTGTACATCTGAATAAAGGCAAAGAGGCTTGGGTGTTTGTTTAAGTAGTTTATTACACACAAACACATCAGGATGGATGGCAGGAACATTAAACTAAAATGAACTAACTGACTGACTACTACACACATGCATGGTGTCACTCTTGCTGCTCACTCAAAATGGCACTCTTGCTTGCACGTGCTCAGTACTTATATGCACGTGCATACTGACTGGAGTGCTTCTTAAAGGTATATCACACACTCTGATCTACAAAAGATAATGCTGCTGTCAGCCTGTGTACCCAGTTCTCTCACCACTGAGTGCATACTTAGGGTGTTGCTATTGATGGGGTAGTTAGCAGGAACATTGTTATTACCAAAAGTAATGATTATACATTCTTTTGCATTGAGTTTAAGGCCATGACTTTGGCACCAATCATTTGTTTGTGTAAGATCCTCTTGTAGGGCGTTGACATTATGTGGAGATTCTATGACCGTTCCCAGTTTGCAGTCATCAGCTAACTTTGTCAGCCACAGACCTTTAGTTTTTGCTTGTACTTTGGAGAAATAGATTCCAAACAGTAGAGGTCCCAGGACTGATCCCCATGGAACACCACAGGTTACAGGTCTGCTGCTGGAGGTGGATTCTCCTATTTTGACTATATGGGTTCTATAAGTGAGCCAGTTAGTGACCCAGATAATGATATAAGAGTTGATACCTAGCTAGGTAAATTTGTCAATGATGCCTGAGTGGGGGATAGTGTCAAAAGCTTTGTCTAAGTCTAGGTAGGCTGTATGCACAGATTTCCCCTCATCCAGAGCCTTGGTAACTGTTTTGAAGAAGTCCACCAGGTTTAGCAGGCATGATCGCCCTTTGACAAATCCAATCTGAGTAGGGTCAAGTATTTGGAGGTTACCTATATCTTTGTTGATAAGGTCCATGATGATTCGTTCCATGACCTTGCAGATAAGGCTAGTCAGGCTAATAGGTCTATAGTTCCCAGGGTCAGTTGAAGCACCACCTTTGTGTAAAGGAATAACGATGGCCGTTTTCCATTCAGCTGGGATGAATCTGGTGCTTAGACTATGATTGAAAAGAGTACCCAATGATGTTGCTAATTCTTTTTGGAGTCCATGAATGATGCAACTTGGGAAGTTATCAGGTCCCACAGATGGTGTGCTTTTGGCCTTAGAGAGAGTATTCATGACCTGCTCTTTAGAGATACAAGATAGGGGACAAGTGGTAGAGATGTCATGGGTACATGTGGAGGGACCAGGGGAGTGAAGTTTTCACAGAACCTGTCAGACAACAGGTTAGCTATGTCTACAGGCTCAGTATGTGTGGTGTCATTAACTACCAGTTCTGCACAAATCTGGACCTTTCTTGTTAGTGTACAGATGTAACTGAAGAATGCCTTATGGTTGTCCTTAGTTGAGGAAGCTAATTTGGATTTGTAATTTGCTTTGAAGGACTTCACAAGAAGTCTTATTTGCTTGTTTAAGCTGAGGAGGGAGTGTTTCCAGTTTAGGGCTCACTCCCTCTTACTCTTAGACAGCAATTTCTTCCCCTTATTGTAAAGCCTGTTAATGGCAGTTGTCCACAAGGCAGGTATAAAATTGGTACATGTGGAAACAAATCCACTAACACAGTTGGAAATAATGAGGACTAGAAGAAAATTTTCTTAGTGACAACCTATAATGTTATAACTGAGGAAATAGTTTAAAAAGCACGTAGTTTGCAGCCCATGCTTCTAAGGGATAAAAATTTTAACTCTATATTACCTGACTTCGTGAGTATTGCATATAAAAGAACTAGGAATGTGGCTGATATTCTGGTACATAACCAATTTTGTATACCAGATGTTAATGTTAGTCAGAATTTAAGCACAAATAAGGGCACTGTTCCATGTGATGGCTGTTCCATCTGTCATTATGTAGTGAGCTATTTTCCCTATATTAATGGTATTGAATTTGCAGCTAGATATGAATACAGTTGTAATACTGAGGGGCTAGTATATGTGCTGAGATGTGGATGCAATAAGTTCTACATAGGGGAAACTTATAGGAGTTTTAGGGTCCAGTTAAAGGAACATATTAGGGACATAAAAAATAAAAAAACTAGAGTCCCCTTGGGGGGCATTTCATGACAGCAGACAATTCTGATCCTGATTCTCTTAGTGGTTGTGTTCTGGAAAAATTGCAAGTTGGTATAAGTGAATGTGTGTCCTTAAAAAATAAACATTTAAAAAAAGAAACCCTCTTGATTTTAAAGTATGGTACTTTGGAGCCTCAGGGACTCAATAAGGAATGTAATTGGAAATATGTGATTTAAATTGTATGATTAATTGATTAATTGTCTTGTGCAATATGCTGTATTTAAGGAAAGAGTGTTTTGACTCTTGGATGGCTGTGCAAGCTGAGGAGCTAAGTGATTCAATTTGCTTACTTCTTGGATCAGTGGTCTTGGTGGTATTTTAAAATTTCATTTTTTGTTTTTGTAAGTTGTATTTGTTGTTTTTTATCGCCACTAATCCTACAAATAATGTGCCATGTCCCTTTAGGGATGATACTATTGATGGCAGCCAAAGGACTATCCAGCAGTTTGTTTTACAACTGGATGAGAGAATCTCTAGAAATTTAGAAGCAGTTGGTACTTCTAATGTGTCTGGTATTGGTAATTCGGCTACTCTTGAAGCGGCTGTTCAGGATCTGGCTATGGCTACTGCTTGGGAGCGTTTTATGGGGGAATGAGAATGTCGTTTTGTGAACCCTTTTCAAATTTTGGGCTATTCCACTGTGACTACTTTATCAGCAGAGGCTGTAAATCTGAGGGAGAAGCTGGAAAATCTGCTGCAAAAGGAGGCTAGTACACACATCAACATTCTTTGTCTTCAGCGGTATGTACAGCTGAATATTACCCTGCGAGGTCTGCAAGCATACAAAGCACGTACAACCCCCTTTGAGGAGGTGAATGCTGAGGATATGGTCTTTCGAAAGAGATGGGTACAGGCAGCTCACCAGTGCTCCACTGAATGGATACACATCCTAATTGAAAGGGATGAGTTAAAGAAGCGAAGGCTTAAAGAAGAAATCAGAATGGTGAGTGTTGAATGAATGTTAAACTGACTAGTATGCTGGAAGAAATTAATGGCACACTTGTGGACTTTGACGAATTACTAGTAGAGTGTAAAAGCTACAAAATTAATAGAGACATTAAGGATTACAGTCTTGATAAAGCATTTCTTTGGAAAATAAAAAATAATCGATCTTTTCATCTAGCAGCAGAAGTAACAATGGTAGCAATGATGTTAGTTGGGGTGAAAATGTTTCTGCTCCTTCCTCAGTTTCATTTGCTGCTTCTGAGGAGGCAAATGTGATTGCTGGAGCTGAGGGGGATGTGGAACAGTTTCCAGCCCTGCCCAAAGCACAAAATTCGAAAGATATGCAGAACCGCTTTCGGAATTCCAGTTCTGCCAGAACAGACTTTAACAACAGAAAACGGGGCCGCAATGAATGGGGCCAGCAAAAGAACCATAATAAGGAACAGCATAACAAGAAATTTGTGACAATTTAAATCTGTCCAAACATGACATTTCTTTTGTGGTTACGTCTGTATTATGTCTTGGCCTTAAATTTATACCATCTGCTTTACCAAGAATACATGTACTTAAAAGTGAAATATTTTCTTTCAGTAGAAAATTGCATTTGATGTATTACTAGAGGGAGGGGTTGTGCCTAGTGACTGTTATGAAAGTGGTGATGATGATTCTTTTCATTTATGTTTGTCATCTCAGGAAGATTTGTTTGAGAATGACTTATTGCCAACTGAACATTGATGCTATCTCTGTTAAAAGCTCTTTTATTCCACCTTTTCTAAACAGCACTTTGCAAAGATATTTTGCTACACTTAATTTTGAGGTTGAACACATGTACTGGTCTAGCATAGAGAATAAGTCTAATATATGCTTTAACTTAACTAAGCAGCAATGACTAGCCCTATTGGAATTTGTTAATGACAGAAGATGGGTGGTTAAACCATCTAATCATGCATTGTACACAATGTTCAGAGATGTGTTATAAACATTTGAACAATGTGGAAATTTATAGAAAATGTGATGTTTCTGACAACTTTGAGGCTATTAAGGAGTACCAACTGTTAGATAAAGGTTTTAGGTTGGGGTATTTTACCTCTAAGGATGTGGAAAAGAAGTTTGGAGTGGAAAACTGCTCTATGGCAGTTTTTTACTGTTTACCTAAGACAAAGGTTTAACTAACCTTAGTGGTCGACCAATAGTGTCTGCACAGAGGTACTTTTTGAAAAACATAAGTGTGCTGCTACATGAACATATTAAGAAATATGTAATGAGTACAGCCTCTTATATTAGGGATAGCCAGGATTTTATTGAACAAAATAAAAGGGAAAGTTTGGAATATGAGCATGTTTTGGCTCTGCCTGGATGTCAAAGTCTTTATAATAACATTAGGCATGAAATAGGGATTCAGGCCTTATTCTATTTCCTGGAGAGACTCTCCCATGTCTCATTTTTTGATATATTTAGTTATGTTTTGTTTGAAAAATATTTTTTTTATTTTTAATGGAGACATTTTTCAGCAATTGCAGGGCACTGCTATGGGGGTGGCTTTCACCCCCATGTATGCTAATTTAGTTATGGCTAAACTTGAACATGATTTTGTTTATAGACATGATTTTTTTAGATCAAAATTTATTTTATATTTATTGATCTTATTTTTTTTTTATGTCAAGGAAGCCAGACAGAAGCGCATGGGTTTGTCGATGACTTACAATTTAATACTATGTGCTTAAGCTTTGATGGTATATAGCTTGGCCCACAAGTTAATTTTCTGGATATTAGCTTAGATGGATTTACAACTAGTCTCCATAGGAAATTTGAACATAGAAATGCATTTTTATATGGGAGTAGTTCTCACCCTAAACATTTGGTCAAGGTACTGCCTTCTAATGAATTCTTACAAATTCATAGGCTTTGTAGCCTTGATATGAACTTTGACAGAGAGATAGCAGAAGCAGAAGATATGCTCATTAAGAGTCTATGATGTTCAGTTGGTTAGGGAAGCTAAACAAAAAATCATGGACATGAGGTATTCTTCTAACCCCCAGGGATACTCTCATTATGCCCATGTTGGTGGGAAATATAACGCTGGTACATGTGGAAACAAATCCACCAACACAGTTGGAAATAATGGAGACCAGAAGAAAGTTTTCTTAGTGACAACCTATAATGTTATAACTGAGGAAATAGTTAAAAAAGCATGTAGTTTGTGGCCCATGCTTCTAAGGGATACTATTTTTAACTCTATATTACCTGACTTCGTGAGTATTGCATAATAAAAGAACTAGGAATGTGGCTGATATTCTGGTACATAACCAGTTTTGTTTACCAGATGTTAATGTTAGTCAGAATTTAAGCACATATAAGGGCTCTTGTTCCATGTGATGGCTGTTCTATCTGTCATTATGTAGTGAGTTATTTTCCCTATATTAATGGTACTGAATTTCCAGCTAGGTATGAATACAGTTATAATACAGAGGGGTTAATGTATGTGCTGAGATGTGGATGCAATAAGTTCTACACAGGGGAAACCTATAGGAGTCTTAGGGTCCGGTTACAGGAACATATTGGGGACATAAAAAATAAAAAATAGAGAGTCCCCCTGGGAGCCATTTCATGACAGCACACAATTCTGATCCTGATTCTCTTAGGGGATGTGTTCTGGAAAAATTGTAAGTTGGTATAAGTGAATGTGTGTCCTTTAAAAAATAAACTTTTTAAAAAAAGAAATCCTCTTGATTTTAAAGAATGGTACTTTGGAGCTGAGCCTCAGGGACTCAATAAGGAATGTAATTGGAAGTATGTGATTTAAATTGTATGCTTAATTGATTGTCTTGTGCAATATGCTGTATTTAAGTAAGAGTGTTTTGTAGTGTTTTTTACTCTTGGAAGGCTGTGCAAGCTGAGGCGCTAAGTGTTTCATTAATTGCTTACTTCTTGGATCAGTCTTGGTGGTATTTTATAAAATTTTGGTTAGGACCTCTGCATATGTAGGTATGTGTGATGTGGTTTGGGTGGAGTAGGAGGTGAGGTGTACATGCTGACACCCTGCTCATTGTCATATGTACTGAATGCTGTATGAGAGAGCATGGATTCAAGGTTCTTAATATAGTTGCATCTCTCACATGTTGAGTTTATGTGGACTAGGAGTAGAGGGTTGTCTGTGAGTATGAGGCAGTTGCTACACTGTGTTAGGATGCCCATGTTGACCAAGGTGGCTGGAGAAACTGTGGGAAAGTGTTTGTCCACAGTGTTAGGTAAATTTATATGGTAAGGAAAAGCAGTCACACTTAAGAATGATTAGTTGGTGAGAGATGTGTTGGTACCTCTGAGGCTAGGCTTAGTGTTACACCTGACAGTAGAGCAGGGCTGCAAAAAACCTCTGTAGGACCACAAACAAAGTGCTAAGGGAAAATTTAACAAGCAAAACATTTGTCTATAACCACTGCTACACTGCAGTGCACAATGGCACGCTATATGCAAACAAGCACAAACACTGGTCTTAAAACAAGAAAAACTCAAACTGGCCAATAAGGATGCTCTCTGTGAGCTCTAGTCCAATCACCCTCAATCAGATGGGACCCAGACAGCACTGTCCTCTCACAAGAGTGCAGAAGGGCCTTCACCAACAAAGATGGCTTGAATTTGATGCACAGAAGTTATAAAACATTCACAGAAACAGCAAACCTGGAACTGGGCTATGCTCCATCTGAACTAGTACAGTATACAGTAAAATGTGGCAAAAACAGTTCACAAAATTTAACTAGACAGTAGAATGCAAATACAAATTAAAAGTGCAGTATAAGATCAAAAACAGGCACTTATAGTTAGTTGGAAGCAACGGATGCCTCCGATCTTTCAATATCTCAGTGAAGAGCTTGTTTTAGTGCTCAAGTGATAACCTAACAGTCTAGATTCAGCAAGTCTGAATCTAGCCTTTGCTATAAAATGCAGAAGTACTAGAAATTCAAAGTGCATAAAATCAGTCACAACAGCAAAAACAGGTTTAAATAAAGCAGCAATTCCCCATCACCAGCAATTCTCAGCTTATAAGGGTGTAGGCCATGCTCTCCCACCACAAGAGTCTAAATACAAACCTTCCTAATGTAAAACAACTGGTTTTGGAGCCCAAGTGCTTAAGCCAGAACTAAGACACTTCAGAATAACACACTAATGAAGTTAGTAAATCAAAGGACATGGTTCTTTCCAGGAAAACCATGGATTATTCTCTGCAGGTGACAAGAGAGAAGTTGCATTAGACAGAAGAGTACTTTGGAATATTGTGCTGCCAGATGAAAGTAAAGGGGTTTAAGAGATTTACTGATTATGGGTGCAGCTTTGGCAGTAGGTAACTGTCAGGGTAAAGAATGTCAGAACAAAGATCCTACTTTAGTAATCAGTCTATGTCTCCACCCTCACTTATAGTCTTATGCCATGGGCAGAGACTAAAATGATGTCATTACAGACACACATGGCAGAATGGGTTTCCTCCACATGGTAACATGGCTCACTCTCTGTGACATGGTAAAGAGCTTGATAATTCTGCAGGGCCTCAGGGTACAGCCATTGCCCCACCAGGCTGGCATGTCATTTGAGGTGTTTTTGGAAAACCATGTGAGGATTCCCCGAGTATGCCTCCAAATGGAAATGTATCAGGCACAACCCACTAGAAGGAGCATATGAGGCAATACCAAAAATAATTGTAGGGATTATTTCTCACTTTACCCGGGAAGAGCTCCTTGCTGATCATTAACTCATATTCTGATAAAATGGAATAATGTATTCTTCTTTTCTTAAAAATTAAGTCCGTTTAATGAGATCAAGGTACACTGAGGGTAAGAAAGTTTCTTCTAACCCTCAAATTTGTATAATCCTAGAACTAGATTATTTGGAGCTGTGGGGACATGAGTGCCACACTCCTCCATGTGGGGTGTACTTCAAAACAGGCAAAGTAACGAAGCGGTCAAGTGACTTCTTTCCCAGGGAAAGAATTCACTGCATAGCCTCTTCACTGTTTTGCCTGTTTACCCTACATGTGTCGACAAAAACACATTCAATGTTTTAATAGGAACCCGGAATGTAGACGTTTTATCTGATCAGGATACAAACTGTACAACAGCATTTTATAAATCTTGCAATTCATAATTTGCTATCCATGTTTTTATTTTATGTACAGTAAAGCATGTCATTTTACTGCTGTTTTATCGCTGCATTGGGATAACGTGAGAGACTGTCTGTTACTGAATAAAGCATTTTGCATTATTAAGATAGCATGGTCACACAGCAAGACAGCTGCAATTATGAACACATCACTAGGCATAAGCACCTTTTAAATGTATGCTGCCAATAATGCCTCACTGCATTAACAACTGACAATGGCCACTCCAGGAACTGCATACTGTGATCTCTCAGCTGCAGCCCTTTAGATAGTAAAAACCCAAGGTGGAGCATCAGGCCCATGTAAACCTAAATTAACAGCTGACAATTGCAAGCTTGGTCCTGTAAAGAGTTGTAGGGAAACTAGTTATTAACAGGACTTGGAAGCTTCAGTTAGTTGGGCAAGTAGAAAGTCTATATAATAGAGTGTTTTAAGAAGTAATTAGGAACAAAAATAGACTTTTATTAAAATTGGCAACAACATCTTAGATCAATACCCTTTATAAAATGAGAGCCTGCCTATAGATTATTGGCAGTTTTTGGCGACTGCCTTTTCAGTGTTTCAGCAAAAGCACTTTTGTCAACAGTAAACAATTGCTTTTCTCCACTGCTGTGCAACCTCAGCATAGGTATATTTAGCTTCGGGGATATGGAAGTGTCACGCCACATAACAGATGTAGAGGGGTTTGCTCCCCAGCAAAAAACATTTATCAGATCTGCTCTTGAGATATTTTTGGAGTTTACTGCCAGGGAAAAAGGTGTTGACTTTCAACATTATTTCTATGAAATAAGCTGCAGTATTATATACAGAGACTATTTGGGAAGTCAGCAGCATTCCCACAAAAAAGTGCGTATAAGGCACTTTGATTTTGGATTATTACTTGTTTAACTATCTGTAGCATATAATGTTACCACCTGTCACTCTTTAAGTGGGAGAGGCCCCATTTGTGCAGCTGTACAAATGCAGAAACACATGAAAAAGAACAAATGACCCAAAATTAGTCAGTATGAATATCGGCTTGGATCTCCACTGTAAAAAAGAGTATTGGCCATGTGGGATTAAACTGGTCAACACAAACTGAGTACATACATACATACATACATACATACATACATAAACAAATGAGTAAATAAGCAAACAAACATTTTAGGACAAAAACACTTCCTATGTTTCTTCTTAAAAGTCACACAAAACAAGAAATATGCATCTAGAACGCATATAGAACACATTAGTATTACATGAAACAACTCAAATTCTACAAGAGTGAGCTTTAAATATGAAACCCAGCCATTTGCACTGGTTACAAATATGGTTTGTCCTGAAAAGTCTCACATTTCCATGAAAATGTCCCACTTTGGGCATTTGAAATGGTGGCGACCAACTCCTCTACACAAGGTCAAGATAAAATTGCTTGATCATCAGTAGCATGCAGAAAAAACGACAAATGACACAACACCCAAAGCTGTTTTCCATAAGAAAGCATTGCTGGTGTGGTTTCTAAGTTTGTGCTGACAGTGGTTCACTTACTTCGTAAGATGTTTCCCTTTTTGAAGTCGATGCAACCATGGAGCTGGTATATATAAGTTCAGTGAGTGTGGTGGACTTGCCCCCCTCCAAAAAACAATTAAAATTGATTTTTTTTTAATCCCACTATTCACACATAAAGATTCCAATAACAATAGCATTAAAGAAATCCCAATCCCTCCGAGCTACATGGTCTAGGGATCTAAACCTTGTCACCACAATAAACAGGACATGCTGGAGGGATAGATTCCTGTCCCAGAGACTTCCCATACTCTGGAACAGGCTACCCGTCTATGTCAAGCAAAGTTCTTCATTAGCACTCTTTAAGAACAATCTTGATGAGTGGATGGGAAATAGGAAATACACCCCAAGGATCACTTCTGTGTCTCTGCTCGACAGTGGCACAGGAAAATATCTTTCTTGGGTGGCGTAAGCCAGGGAACCTTGTTGGCTAGGCTTACATAGGCCCTCGGGCCGATAGCCTAGTACCTACCTATGAACCTATGAACCTCGGTCATAGAACAAAAATATCCAGGATTGAGCCTTGAGTCTTGCCTAAACTGTTATATACCCACCAGCAAAATTTTCAAAGTACATTTCCAGCTCAAACTTTTATTATCATATCTCTCCCATATTTGTGCTCACAGCCAGGCAGCCATTGCCAGAAACATGCTACTATCAAAAATCTAGCACAGCTTACCCATGTTAAGCCTTTTGTCATCTTATAATACCAACAAACTACAGAGTACTGAAAGAAGAATTTGCAGATGTGTTACCTTGGCCCCACTATGATGTATTCAGGACTGTTAGTTGGCTCCATATTACAGAAAGAGCAGTTCTTACTCTAATGTTTAAATTAACAAAACAGGGTTATCACCCCCACCACATGTGCAACATGTTAAAAGTATGAGGACAAGCCTACATATTAAGAAATCTTTTAGTTAGTCACCCCCCCCCCCTTTCCAGATAGAAATAGGAACAAGGGCCTTCTCCTAATTAGGCCAGCTCTTTGGAATAAAATATCAGGTGATATAAGACTCAAACAGACTCTATCAGCTTTCAAAGCTACAGTAAGGAAACACTTTTAGGAGGAAGCTACTTGTAGCTGTTTTCTTGGCACCGAATAATAATCCAGTCTCATGCCTCATCATCCACATCTAAAAAAATAAGACCATTCATTACAGTAGAGCTTTTCAAATCATTTAAATAATGTAAATAATCAAAACTTACAAATAATGTATAGTATGGCGTTATTGTCTTGTGTGCCTGCCCTACCACTATGTATGCCATATTGCAAAGTACTGTAAGACAGCAGCCATCTCTGTGTTTACCACATTCCATTATTTATGTCCTATCTGCTCTTTGAACCTGGGTTGTGACTGAAAAGGGACAGTGGACCAGTTCACCAGCCTGGTTAACAAATGAAATATAAAATAAATAAATTAGATAATATGCTGTATACTCACATACAGATGTAAATATAAGGGACCAGAACTTTCCATCAAAACAGAAAATCATTGTATGCTGCATACTCACATACAGATATAAATATAAGGGACCAGAACTTTCCATCAAAATGGAAATTTATTGACTTCTGGTAGAGACAGTTCAGTTGATAAAATATCAGCAGATCAAAATATACCAGCTTTGCCAGTACAAGATCATAGCACAGTGGGGACTGGGAAATATATCCTTTTCCTCCCTATAGTACGATCATGGGGTTAGTATATATAATTAGCAGAGGGTGGGGGTTGCAACACCCCCTACACAAATATTCACATGGGAGTACAGGGGGGCTTGCCATACTGCAAAAAACATTTTGGGTTTTTTAATCATCTATGATCGATGTTTTGGTTTTCCATAGTCAGGTATGAGTAATTATAGAATCGACTAACTGTCATTTTGACAGAAGGTTATGCTTCCATCTATTGCTTTAATGTGTGCCATTCTATATCTATGCTTATATTTGGAAGCAATATATACAGACATGTAGAGTGAACGTTTTACTGCCAAACAAGAAGTAGAGTATGGAACAATAAGGGTAGCAAAAACTAGATGAGACTAGTAGCAAAACATTTCAATTTTAAAAGTTTAAAGGGCTGTCATGAAGAGTTCGGCAAGGAGAGGGCTATGAATGTAAGTGGAAAACAAGTACAAGTTTACAACAGAAAAGTACTTGAACTTTTATTAGGTATGCTGTTACAGTGTAGGATGTATGGTAAATGGCGCAGGACAGAGAAACATAACTTTTACAGCTTTGGAAGTTAAGTGCAGTACAACAGTAGAAATTATAAAATGGTAATATGGATGATGTAAAAGGTTGGGAGTCAGTATTTTTGAAGCAGTACCTGGAAAAGGCAACAGTTTGCATAAGATGGGGAACATAAAAGGAGGGCTTCAGGCATGAGAGAGAGAGAGAGAGAGAGAGAGAAGGCAAATGAATAGATGTCACAATATAATCAATAAAGAATACTAATGTTAACAGGAAATTCCACATTTAAGATAAAACGGTCAGTACATTTCAAAACATGTCCTTCTTAAGTCTACAAATTCTGTGATGAAGCATTGGCCATTAAGAGGATTCAGATCAGAAAGTACATATTTCATAACAAACAAGGTCTAAAGCAGTGCAGTTCTAAAAGATTCTGGGTAACACATGGGTCATTATGGGAGCAAAGTATTACAACACAACTGTAGACTAAACAATAGAGAATTTGTAAAGTAATAGCTCTGAGCACGACACCTGCAGAGAACAACCAGTGAAACTTTCACAGCATTGAAGAAGCATAAACATGACACTTAAACAGATTCTGAAAATGTCCATGCCAAAAGGAAAAGGGAAGTTATCTAACTGATACTGTACTGATGTAGTATTTACCCTACAAACACAGAATTCCTTTGGGTGACCTTGTAGAGCCTGATAGGGCTGCAAACATAGGCATGCTGCATTTACAGTACAATTTGTACTGGCTTAATTAAAATACATGATATGATAATATACCAAGGTCCAGTCAGGAAGTTCTTGGGGTGGTATCAGGAGAGCAAGACAAAATGTTTTCAATCTTGCACCCCCACATCACTGCAGAGGCTCAACCATGTACTAGGAATCAGCTTATATTACAGGTACCTACTGAGAATCACTTGTTCATGATGAATAAAGCCTTGTTGCTTTGGGACACTTCCTGGGTTTCATGATTTTTGGAAATTATTATGACTGAGGTCATCAATGAAGTTTAAAGACCACTGGTTTCTTTGTTTTTTATTTTTTCCTCAACACTCATGGTGGTGAGGTTGGAACTAGATAGATTCATGTGCTAGTTTATTTTTTTAATTATAAATACTGCAGACACAGAACCCTTTTCAAGATGGCAGATGGGAAGGTGGGTAACTTTATAAATCGGTTTTAGAAAATCCACATTTTACCTCTTTATTAAGTTATAATCTTGAACACAAATTAATATATCTTTTCAAGTGAGCAGTTTAATGAGATCAATGGCAAAATCCTGGGTTACTACATCAAAAAGAATAATACAGTTTAAGATCTTAATTTTCGACAAACACTATTATCTCTGTCACCATTTTTGTTCAAAAATGTTACCCCTGTTTACAAAGTACATATTGGAACTAGAAAACATTTCTAATCTGAAACTAAAGCAATAAAGTTATTCGAGACCTACCTTCTCGACATGATTTTTGTTAGGTTTCTAATACATGCACTTATTTGCATTACTACAGTCATAAGATAATGTCTGCAGGAAAACAGCTTTACATGATATTTGCCTAAAACCAACCAACAAGAAAGAATGAACAAAAGAATATGACAGAGACAGGGAAACACTCAGAGAAACTCAAACTGAAAAACAGACAAAAATAGCACTGCTTCCAATAAATAAAAATTCTCTCAGTTGTTTTTTACTAAGTCCCTTCACAATGAAGAAAAAGCCAAACTATGCATATGTGTAAACACTGATAATCTTAACTGAATACATGACTAACATTTAAAAATACAGAAGCCAGTGAGAGGGGCTGACTCGAGTCCGTCTGTTTGATCACTATGTATGTACATACATTAATATGTGCTGTTAGATACATACTTAAACATGGCTGCTGTATTTTTCAGCATATGCACAATACATTTTCAGTGTCTCACGTAACTAGCTAAATGCTGATACATCTGACAGAATGATAGTTAGGCAGGCATGAGGTGAGCCCACTTTTCTGTTAGAGAGGGAGCAACTGTCCTGCCAAGAGATGGTACTGAATTTGCTGTGTTTAATTTGCTAGAGAAGCTATTGATTCTGTACAATGACATCTATGTTCCCAGAAGAAAACTACAGCATAAGTAAGTGCTTGGTCTCATAGTATCATTGACAAAGATCTAGGAAGCTATAGTCTTCCTGAGAATGGTGGACTGCCATTAACTTTCTCCAAAAGACATGTTAAAATAGGACATTTCAGCAGATTACAACTATCACAAGGGCCGATTGAACTTTGCAGAACAGACTGTTGAAGAAAAATTACAATATATTCATAAAAAAGGGACATTTTCTATGAAACAGTAAGGACTGTGGAGAGCTGAACATGAATAAACATATTTGACATAACATGGAATATCTTGAAAATCAGAAAATGACCACTGCTGTAGGACCATGTGGTGTTCAGCAAAATATATTAATCAAAATCAATGTAGACAATCAATTTCCTAAAACATCTGTCTACTGTGGGAAAGCAATAAGGAAATACAGGAGGGAAATGTCTAATAGAGTAGAAAGAAGAATCTTTTTACTCTTCACTGTAGAAAAATGATGTGGTTTCATATGTAGACATGAAAGTGTTGGAACAAAGTGAAAGGGGGTATAAAACAGTTCTGGAAATGAATGTCATGCATCACCTGTTACCCATGGGACAGTTTTAGCTAAGTAATATGTGCTTCATGTTGACTTTAATTCCTTTCCCCGCAGTAAGAAACATGCTCTGAATGAAGATGTTTTATAACCCTTCATTGAAAACATCTGAACGTTTCCAGATGTGAAGTACATAAAAATCTTACTGTACTTGGTAAGTACTAATAAGTGGCAGGTATTTCTGTCAAGAAGTCTATTGATTTCAATTGTAATTGCATGCACAACTCAAGTCATGCCATGACCTTTCTAAATCAATTCATTTACTCCAGGCTTGGAGTTCTGTGTACATTCCTCAGAAGAATGAATGTATCAAAGCCGTTTTCTTCTCAGTAGGACAACTCAGTGTTTGAGTGCATCATAAAATATAAAGTTAGTGCTCATGGTCAATACTTATATATCCTTATGGGAGTTTAGAAGGGCGCTTGCTAACTACAAACTTAGTAGCTCTGGATCATTATTTGTGAACTTTGGAATGAATGAAAGTTGTATTTATTAGAAGGAATGTGGGAGTAGCACAACTAGTTATTCATTATTTATACTGTCATGTGTTCTCCTTCATTTACTGCCATTAATTAATGCCCTTGTCACTGACTTGAGAAGCACAACATCTAACTTTTACAGTTTAATAACAAACTCAAACACTAAGTCATTGTAAGAAAACATATTCTGATTACAAGAAATGCAGCACACAGTAGCCTAGTTCTAGTCCCAATATTTTACATATCAAGTTTACTGAGGAAATCATGAACAGCAACGGGCATAAAACTTCATGAATGTACCCAAAGTTACTGTATAATACTTGTTTATTACTATAAATATATTAAAACTTATCTAACATTGTCTAACAGATAAAATTAGTTCTGAAAATTTCCTTTTTGTACATCAAATATAAATGAAATGACTCCAAGTTATCGACATTAAAATAAAAATCAAGCAGCACGCTGCTACAGTGACCTATAAAGTCGAACCTCTTTACTTGACATTATTAGTAGTACTATAACTTGTTTTCATAAATGTGGCAAAATTAAAAGTTTGAAGTTTTATATCTCATACTTTCACTGCTTAAAGAATTAGTTGTTTCATCTTTTTTGTTTGTTATCCATCACTGACTTCATACACCCTGAAATATACCCTGGGATTCACAACTGTGTAGGTGCCATGCTAGGCCTACACGATGTAAGCATGTTAGTTCGATGAGCAGCACTGCTAATTGAATATGCATGATGCTCATTGTGCTTACACATTTGCAGGCATATATACTATTTGATTTGAGTGAAACTGGTCCCATAATGGCAGTTACAGCATTATTTAAATTCTGCTCATATAGAGGTTGTGTTCAAGCCTATATTTAGCTTAAGATCATGGAAATTGTATTAACTAATGAGTCTCATATTTATACAAGATGTTATTTATGAAGCAGTCAACCAGACATTTTAAAATTGCTGAGGATTGAGTTAATTCTTGATAGAAAATGTAAAATGCATTTTCAGGTTTTGGGATCGAAAAAGAAAATGCCTTTGAGAAATGCTTTATTGAAAAAAATGGAGACAATATGGTAAAATAAGTACATCAGAAAAAATGGAAGATAAAAATAAATGGCTTAAAATGAAGTAAAGAGCCAAGGTGAGAATTGCTTTAACAAGAGCAGTTTCAAAATAGAAAACAACAGATGCTTATCCTTTAGTGGGTCTTTTCTGAGATTGATGAAGTTTTGCTTAGAAGTCCACTAGGCTGAGTAGGTCTGGCCTGCTCTTGACAAAACCAAACTGGGTTGGGTTCAGTGTCTGAAGGTTTCCCATGTGATTATTGATTATTTCCATAATTCTTCCTGTGGCTTTGTATATGACACTAATGAGATTTATGGGTCTGTATTTTCCAGGGTCTGTAGATGGACTATCTTTGTGCGGAGGGATAACTGTTGCTGTTCTCCAGTTGTGAGTCTTGAAGCTTGTTTAGAAGCTACAGTTAAACAATGATTCCAGAGGGCCTGATGGGTCATGTTCCATGCTGTTTATAAGGCAGACTGGGATATTGTTGGGGCCCATTGATACAGTGTTATCAACCTTAGAGAGATCATTGAGGACCTGTTCCCTATAGTAAGGCAAGTTATAGTTGATGGTATTTCCTGAGTGGTGACTAGCAGGGAGAACAGGGGTAAAATTAGAGTTGAATTTGCCTGCCAGTAGGTTTGCTATATCTTCTGCCTCAATATAGGTGGGTGGCTCCATTAACAATGAGCACTGCACACAACTGTGTATTGCGTTTGAGGATGTAGATCTCTAAATAATGTTCTTGTGGTTGTCCTTGGCCTGGGAGGCCAAATGTGCCTCAAATTTGGCTATGGTAGACTTTATTTGTCATCTGAGTTGTTTGTTTAGTTTGATGAGAGCACTTTTTTCCTGCTGGGTGCTACGCTTCTTCTGTTAAACAGCCTATTAATGTTGTGATTCCACCAGATTGGCTTGCCTTTTGAGTTAGTTCTGTACTTATTCTTGGAGGGTACAGTTGTCTTTCTGCAGCTATTAACATGCATGTGTAAGGTTTCTGTGAGAAGTTCCTCATAGGCAGCAATGTTCTCAGGATTTAGAGGGGCTTGAAATTTTACCAGGTTATCTGTTAATAGTAGGAAGTTAGCCTTAGAGTAGTTTCTGAACATTCCAGGGTTAGCTAGGGTTCCAGGTTTATTTTTACTTCAAAGGAGACAGTTTTGTAGTCTGTCCTGGGGATGTGTAGTGCCCTCCCATATTAGTGAGGACCAGATCCAGTATATTTGTGCCCCTGGTCAACATATTGACAATATGGTCCAGGGAGTTTGTGTTTACCACATACAGGAATCTCTGTGCCTGCAGATTTGGTGTCATTTATGATTCCCAGTTAATAGTGCAGTAATTAAAGTTGACCATGAATGTGGTGTTAGGTTGGATAGTGAATGTTTCCAGTAAGATTAAATACATATTATGAGTTTCCTGGATTACAGACTGGGATCTGTAGCTTGCAAGGAAGTGGTATAGGATTCTGCCTATGGTGATTTTGAGCATGGAGAAGCTCAAGTGCATCATCCTGTTTGACCAGCCTTGAGGAATATTTATTACTGATGTAAATCCAGAGACATCCACCTTTACTCCTTGGTCTGTGTAGTAGATGAGTGTGTGGAAGGCATTATAGCCTCGCACTTCCAGGGTGCTCTCAGTGGCCTTAAACCATGTCTCAGTCACAGCGATTAGCATTCTCTAGGGTACTGAGAGATTGTAGGGAGTGGAGATCCTTGTTTTTACTTCTATCACTGAGCAGTAACACATTTAGGCTTTCTTGGGTTTGATTTACTATGTTGGAAGTATTTTCAGTTTGGCATTTCCTAAAAAAGGCACTATGGGAGTGGTCAGTGTGTTATCTAATATTCAAGAGTCTTGAAAGGAAAGGCACAGACCATCACTGGAAAAACAGCATGGTCCGTTAGCCATATCCTTCCATGCTGATACATATTGCACCCCCTTAGAATGACTCCAGAAACAAAGCAGACTTTTCAAAGTCAGTCATCTTCTGTTCATATTGCAGTGTCATCCTTGGAGAAGGTATACTACTGCTCAATGCTAAGCTTGTATGAGCCCAAGAGCTCTGTGATGTCTCTCTTCATATAGTCCAGGGAACTATGTTTGTGTCATACTGGTACATGTGGTCCAAAGACAGGAGTGTATTCATAACATGCTGAATCCTGTCCCCTGAAAAGCAATTGACTGCGATTCCCTCCTTGGTCAGCCTGGTGAGACAGTCTTCATTGTGTCTCACAATGGAGTCTCCAGTGATCAGAATGTTAGGTAATGCGGTGGCTTGCCTTGTGGGCTTAGAAAAAGAGGATCCATGAAAAGTGGCTATATGTGTTGATGAGGGTGTTGTTTTGACAGAGTGCATTTTTTTCTGCTGAGGGCATTTGTCATATGTAATTCAGGTCTTTGGATTTAGGAAGGCTATATTTAAGTGTCTTAACATATGTGGGTCTGTGTGCCTACTTCATGCTGTGCATGATGGGTGCAGTGTACTACTTACAGCCTGATTAATGTGTACCACTGACAGCCTGATTGACATTCAGTGTTTTCATGTGAGAGCTTTTCCTCTAGTGACATTGTGTAAATACATCTCTCACATACCATATCAGATGGTTTAAAAATGAGCTGGCTGTCAGTAAACATGAGGCAATTGCTACATTGCCTCAAGATCCCTATATCGATCAAGCTAGTAACATAGATAGTGAGAAGGTTCATATCCTTGGCAACAGACCCTTTTTTACTGATTATGTGGTTGTGGTGAGAATACAGACTAAAGTCAGGAGTATCTAGTTGGCAATTCTCGGGACAGTGCTTGTCAGTACGCAAACTAGTTGCTTGTGTGCAACTAGGCATTGATGAAATTTCACAGATGCTTTTACAGGAAAAATGTCAACTCAAGGTGCTTGCGTCTATAGAGAGCACCCCAACACTAGAGGGGAAACTACTAAAGTAGACTGATTTATAGTTTAAGTATTTAGGGTGATATTCTGAAGCTAGGTTAGGCAGTAGCTAATTAGGCAAAAACTCCTGAAAATAAAGAATTAGCTTTGTCAAGAATGACGAATAGTGGGAATTCACCTACTACTACTATTGCTGGTCCCACTACAGCTTCACACTGCTAGAATATAATGCCCTTTTGCATCTTCTCTCACCAGAAGCAAAACAGTAGCACCAATCCCAAGATGAGAAGCAGGCCGCAGGCCCTTTGCTGATCAGCAGTCTTGGCCAAGATGATGCAGGGGTCTATTGAATTGTTGTAGCCTTTTCCTGGCAGATGCCTTGAATAGGAACTAGACCAATCAGGAAGGTCCTGCACAGACACTCAATGAAATTCTACTCCTTCTCTCACCAGGAGAAAAACAGTAGCACAAATTCCAAGCTGGCACCTATGAAGCAGTTATCAGGCATATTGGTGATCAGCAGTTTCCAGGAAATAATGTCCATTTTCTCCTTCTGTCATCAAGAGCAAAACAAAAGCACTAATCCTAAGATGACTACTGAAAATCAGAATTTGCGCTATCTAATTATTGGTAGTCTTGGAACAGATGTTGCAGATTTTAAAGTTAAGATGGAAAAAAAATGGGTTAATAACCTCAGAGATACAGTGTGCACTAATCAGTTAGACATGAAATGGGTTAACTCGAGCTTTAGTAGTATATGGGGAGAACCACTAATTTTAAAACAGCATGATAGATTGGATGGGGTGGGTACTTATTATTCTGGACGGTTCACATACGGTTGTGCAAATGACATTCTGTCTGATACAATGTGCCGAACATCAGAATGTCAGGCACACAAACATTTGTGAACCAGATAGTTGACTACACTTATGCGAATGCACTACTGCATTTACATAAGTGTAAGTCGACTATCTGCATGGAGATCGCGGTACAGTGGGGAGTGGAAATTCATCCATATGCCCACTGTAGTGCGATCTCGGAGTTAGAATATATAAGTAGGGGGGTGTGGGGGTGCAAGGGGGCTTTCCCCCTGCAAAAATGTGATTTGTCATATAGGAGTCTTATTTACATCAGCTCTTATAAGGCTATCACGTGGTGGTTTCGACAGCAATGTTGAGTTAAATGCGTCGAGCATTTGGTTCGACATTGTCACCGTTCGTTTTGTTTCATTTTGGTATTGCTATTCATTTTTCCAAACGGAAAATGTTTTTCCATTTGAAGAAACAATAGTAAAGCATTCTGGCCCTATGAAATACAGTAGAAGGGCCATACATTTAAATAGCTGAATGGGGAGTGATTTCACAAAATGATGATTTTGTGCTTACTGGCAATCACCAATAAAATAGGAGAGGGAAGAAATTATGTGGTTAAATTAATATAAGGGGCATACAACTAAAGAAACAGTGAGTTTAAAAATACACCACCACCAAGGTGAGAGGGTAGGAAAATTTTAATTTATGCATGACACAAGAGATACCGCTTTGGTTTAATTCCCAGTTAAAATATTCAATAGAAAACATAATATTATTAAAATACAGTGTAATGAAAACAGACACCACAATATACAATTCAGAAGAAAACATTAAAAAGTACAAGAAATCAGTATAAAGAAAAACACACTAACCTTTCTCCAACAGCAGTCTATGGTAGAGTCTGAGTGAACTTTACCAGTAAATCATGTTTAAAAGTAAAAAAGTGTAGCACAAAAATCATAGTCATCCACAGTATAGCTATGATAAAGCAAGATATTGAACAAAAAACAAGTTAACGTTTTAGACAGTGTGGGTGCTTCAGTTGTTCAGAGTAAAAATTGTGAGGTCAAGCAAGAAAATGACAAAGCTATATATTATGATGCTTGTATATGAAGAAAAATGTTGACTGGGCAGCAATAAATGTATGCTTTAAAATTCACAGATAAACCCCAAAATTATAGTGTTGTGAATGTAATAAAAAGAACTTTTAATAAGCAACTAAAAAAATAATGTGCTATGAATGTAATAAAAAAGTTCTTTGAGTATACAACTAAAAAATGAATTTGCAAAAACTGGTCTTCCTGAACATCATTAATTTACTGACCAAAGTAGATAGTATGAGTAAGGCAGATGCATGGAAGCAAAGCACTGTATACAGAATAAGTAATGATCCTAGAGCAAAGACTGGCCAGAAACTCAGCATATGTGAGTGTTCAAAGGACAGGTGTCATTTGCAGTATGCAATGTAGAGTGTACACACACTGTCCTCTGGGGAAGTAGGGATTTGAGGTACAAGCAGAGTAACTCACTATCTTCAAGTACCTATAGACATTAAACCTGATGCAGGCAAGTTCATTGCAAAGATGCTATCTGTTTTAGACAAATGTTTAGATGCAAGAAATCAGCAAGCAAAAATGTCTGCCTTCTTTCTGAGGGATCAGACAGGACCTCAGGTGGGAGGATAGTCACTTCACTTCAAACTAAATGTAATTTAAGTATAGAACAAAAGAAACACAAGGACTAGGGAATTTAAACCAGGAGAGCGGGTGTTAATGCTAGTTTTTGTTCTTTTAGCAGAAAACACATAATTAGAGTAATTTTGAAATAATATAAAAAAATGAGATAAATGGAAGGCCAGAATAGGCATACCATATCACCCTTCTGAAATCACAGAAGAAACATAAACCTCTGTAGTCAGCTTAACAGCAGAGATTAGCAAATCTAGTGAAGAAAGGAAACAGACCTCTGTAAATCCAGTCCAGGTAAACTGCACTGTATCTAAACAACAGCAACAAAATATAAGAATCTTTCTGTTAGGGAAACAGAACATCTTTAGAACTGCCTAGCATGCTATAACATGATTCAAAACCATGACCGTTTCAGGAGAAAAAGGTTATCTTAAACCCTGCAGAACACCAGATCTCCAAAGAAAGGCTATAAATAAATTATTAAGGAAGCTTTAGTAGCGAGATTGCATTAGTGGAGTAATACAATGGTTTCAGTCTCAAAACTTAAGGTAACAAATGTGAGCTACTGTGATTGTACTAAGCAGAACAGCATTAAGAGAAGGTGACACTAGTCAATTACATGGGTTAGAGACTAGAAGGAAGGTTGGAGAAGGTAAGAGTCTTAACTACAATAAAAGGGGGCTATAACTATTCAAAAGTAAAGTGCTGTTATGACCTGGCTGAACACACCACAAAGCAGTTTATTCTTTTTATTTATTAATTACATTTGTTTACCAAGATTGCCTGAATGAGTAAAGAAGCTGCCCCTTTTCAGCGGAGGCCTGTGGAGAAAAGCTCTACAAATAAAACAAGTAAACAGTAAAACAATAGTTAATACATAAGCATAAATACATTTTGGGTCAATATACGTTAGTCACAGTCTGTTAAAGATTTATTACACTTGATACAGAAAAAAGTAGGCAGTAGAATAAAAATGTCATACAGTGTTACATCTGAGGACAAGAAAATAAAAATAGATTATTTATGACTGACATATAATGCAATTTGTTACAAAGCTTTATGGCAGAAACATTTTTGCAAAATTGCGAGGTCAACAAGAAGCAGAGGAGGTTCTTTGAAGTACAAAAGCAGTAGATCATATTGTAATTATTCCAGGAGGAGAAAGACAGTCAGTTAGTAAGAAGAGAGGCTATGCAGAGAGCAGAGAGGACCAGGAAAAGTGATTGGGAGAGAGGTAGCATTTAGGTTATCCCGGGAGAGGTACAAGAGCAGAGCTAAGTATTTATCATGTGATCCTTTATGGCCTGTTTCAGGCACACAGACTATCCAATAATCAAGAAACTGATTGTTTCAAACTGGATGGGGGAATCACCTGTAGCACTGTATAAAGACTGTCACCATTTGACAGAGAACAACTAACCTAAAATATATAAAAAACATATACAAAATATGTAAAAACATCTATAGCAGTGTAACAGCTCATTGTAAACTAATTATGTGTATAGCAATGTTATATAGAGCTGATTCTAAACTGAGTGATGCTACTTTAAATGAGTGATATTTCTGTTACAATACTAATTAATTATTTAAGATATCTGGCTGCATTTGTGAGAGCAGCCTTGTTTAATGAGCTTTAGAGAATGGGCAAACTATACATCAGCACCCTGATTGGAAAACGAGCGTTCTCCAGCAGGGTATTAATGTACTAGAACTGCCCGCTGAAAAATGAGTCTGCCACTTCATGGCAGCATATCAAGCTGCCATGGAGCTCGGACAGAAAAAAAACTAATGATCACCATTATTTTACACTTGCTAAGCAGCAATTTTGCTGTTTAGCTAGCGTAAAAAAAAATAAACAGAAAAAAAGTGTATATCTATGTGTATGGGTGTGTTTAGGTTTCTGTCTGCATGTGTGAGTGAATGCATGTATCAAAGCAGAAGAGGCTGTGTGTGTGTGTGTGTGTGTGTGTGTGTGTGTGTGTGTGTGTGTGTGTGTGTGTGTGTGTGTGTGTGTGTGTGTATATGTATATATATGTATATATATGTGTGTGTGTGTGTGTGTGTGTATATATATATATATATATATATATATATATATATATATATATATATATATATATATATATATATATATATATATATATATATATATATATATATATATATATATATATATATATATATATATAGGGTTCCCCTGTCTTTCACTAAATGTACTTTTGTCTGACGAATGCAGGGGGGGTGAGTTAATATCTTTGTGTGTGTATGTGAATTAGGGTTAGTGTCAGGGAGAAATATGGGTCGAACCTTATTTTGCTCAATACAACAATTGTTTATAACAGAGTAAACTAGTGCTGGGTGCTGTTTGTTGAATATGTTTGTATCCCCACACAGCTTCAGTGATTTGCAAGCCATGATTACGTGCATCAACTGAGAAGTGAGTGGATTTGTATTGTGAGTGCTGTGTTATGACTTTGGTGATTTTTTGGACAACAGTTGAGTTCAATTTGAGCATATAATGGATATGGTTGCAGGTTTTGACTTGCGAGGATACTTGGATGGGTTGGCTTCGGACAAGGATGATGTCACGATGTTTTCCAGAGGTGAAAAACCGTTTTTGCAGACACATAATTCAAACAAGAAAGGGATGGATGTAGACATGGAGACATGTTTTAGACGTTTGACTGAGCGATCGAAGAAGTTTAGAAGTAATGTATGGCACATTAAACTACTGAAGGCATATTTGGCTGTGGGAATAGCGCCGAGAGGTCTACGCGTTTATGTAGAGCCGGGTGTGGGCCAAGATGATGAGGCTTTCACTAATAAATGGCAAGACATACAGAAGGCAACATCAAAAATGTTTTTGGAACTTTTAGTTGAATACTATGATAGACAGTTGGCACAACTTACAACAGATGTCAATGAGAGTTATGAACATTTAGAAATGTTTAGTAATGACAGTAGTTTTGTAATAAGAAATAATAAGTATAAACAGGAGATGAAAAGCTATGAAAAAGCATCACAAGCACGTAAAATGAAAAAATACACTAGAGACATGAATGACTTTAAAGATGGAGCAATGTATACTTGGGAATAGAAGAAGCTGATGGTGCATTTTAATACTGAAAAAAAGAAAAGAAAGATGTTATAACGAGAAAAAGGGCTCATTCAATATTGAGGAAAACTAGTGTTAACACTATTCAAGGTGACTCTAACACTTCTGAATTTTCTTCAAACCTGACTGATACTGATGTAGAAATACTAGAACAAGGGGACATTTTGTCATGTAAAACAAAGCGTACTAAGGGCCCTTTAGACGAGGGGGAAAGAAGCACAAATATTGGAAATGCGGAACAGGAATTCAGAATGGTGTTAGAGACATAAATCCATCATTTGTTGGTGTACATAATGAGAATGAATTGGTAGTGAATTTGACACCTTATACTTTAACAAAGGATGAAAATTATATACTTAATAAAGGTCTGAATTATGTGCCTGCATTTTATGTATCACATGTGTCTACTATTGCAGATGTTAAAAACTTTTGTTGTTTATTAAATTTAAAGTTTTTCTTTAATGACAAGAATGAAAATGCATCAATATGTGAATTTAGGGTTAAAAAGTCAACTTTTTAGCCCCCTTACTACCCTACAGTTAGGATGTTTGAAGAACATGTACTACATGAACTTCATAGTAACCAGGATATCATTTTCAAAAATTACAGTAGTAATTTAAATAAAAAGTAGAGAGATGCTTTGCAAAGGTGATGGAATGATGATAAAGTGGTAGTTGTAAAAGCAGATAAAGGTGGAGCAATAGTGTTATGTGAGTCTAATGAATATGATAAAGAAGTAATGAGACAGCTTAGTGAGCCTATTTCATATATGAGACTACCGTTTGATCCAAATAGGGGATTTAAAGTTATTATTGATGCATTTCTAGAAGATGCTGTCATTGGGGGGGATGCTAACAAAAGAAATCTGTGAATAGCTGATGGTTGCTGAAATGGAACCTTCCACTTTTTACATACTACCAAAAATAAATAAGACAATTTTAAATCCTCCAGGGAGACCAATAGTGTCAAGTCGGGGGTCATTGATATAACCATTGTCTATGTATCTAGATGGCATATTAAAGATATTATTGCCATTGATTAGAGCTAGGATTAAAGACAGTACTGAGTTTTTGAGACTCATGAGTGATACTGAAATCCCTATACATGCATATATGCGTAGTTTAGATGTCCAGTCATTGTATACCAGTATTCCTCATAAAATGGGCCTGGCTGAAGTCAATTATTGGGTGGAATATTCTGGGTTATATACTAGAGCCTAGATTGACTTTGTGCTTAAAATGTTAAGCATAGTCTTAGAAAATAATGCATTTATGTATAAAACTGGTTTGTTTTTACAAATGAGAGATACTGCTATGGGTACAAATTTTGCACCCATTTATGCAGACCTCTTTATGGGCTATTTAGAGGCTAGAATGATATACAATGACGCAAATGTATTCAAACAATATATGGACATGTGGCAAAGATATTTAGATGATTGTTGGTGTGTCTGGGTTGGGACCATGAATTTATCAAGTATTTGAATAATAATACCTTTGGGATACAATTTACCAGTAAAATAGAACAATTCACTATTGATTTCTTAGATGTTAATGTTACCAAGTTGATTGATGGAACAGTAGTAACTAGTATGTTTAGGAAACCTTTTACAAATAATTCAATATTGGAAGCCAAAAGTTGCCAACCTAGACACATAGCCCAAAATATACCAAAAGCACAATTTGTTAGATTAAAGCGCCTTTGTAGTAGACAGCAAGATTTTGAAAAAGAGGCAGCAGATATGCATGATAGATTTATACATAGGGGATATAATAGTAGGCTGGTTTCTAGTGCCCTTGAACAGGGTAGAATACAGGATAGAAACAAGTTGTAAGTACAGATAAAGAGAAGGTTGTCAAGACAGTGGATAAATTGAGATTCATCACTACCTATGGTACCAATACATTTAAAATAAAACAGATTGTAGAGAAACACTGATCAATTTTAAAAAAATGACCCCTTTTTTGAACAGATGTTAGATGACCATTGTAATTTTGGTTAACGCAGAGGGAAGAATTTAGGAGAATATCTCAATAAACATAAAAAACTTCCTTTATGAATAAAACAACACAAAGAGAATGTATGAGAGGAAGCACATTTTGTGGGAATTGTGTATACTGTAAGGTAGTATCTAAAACCAAGTCCTTCACATCTGTTAACACTACTAGAGTCTATAATATTAGGGTCTCAATAACATACAATACTGATTGGATCATCTATATGGTAGTATGGAAGTGTGGTGCTTTTTATATTGGGCAGACTTCCCGATCTTTTAAATATAGGATTGCCCTTTATGTTAGTGATATAAACTGCAAAAGAACTTGTAGTGCTTTGTATAAGCACCAGGTAGATCATAGAGGTGCACATTTCATTTTTGTGGGGATAGATAAGGTGTTGGGTGATAACATAACTACAATAAAGAAACATAAAATATTAGATTCAAAACAGAAGGTGGGGATATTAAAGTTGGGAGCTCTTTATAAACCAGGGTTAAATGAAAATCTTTAACATACACTGTTTCTATTTAGTTATTTGTGTCTTGTGTTTCTTAGATAGTTAATTAGAATAGGATATACTTTTATTATTTTTTATTTTTTATTTTTTAATAATGTGCTAAGTTCATTAGCTTAGTTAGTCTCTCTAAAAAATACAGGTGCGTGTTCACATGGATTCTGTTGTAAAATGATCTGTCACTTTTAAAAAGTTTTAAAAAAATGTATATGAATGTGTTGCAAGTGGATCCGGGCATTTGAACACTGAGGATGCCTAT
>NC_056727.1:644189821-644197321 GCF_019279795.1 Protopterus annectens | reverse complement strand
TGGGAAAAAGATGCTAAGGATGAAGCTACCAGGTAACAGGAAAAGAGGAAAGCCTAAGATAAGGTTTATGGATGTGGTGAGAGAGGACATGCAGGTGGTTGGTGTGACAGAGCAAGATGCAGAGGACAGGAAGAAATGGAAACAGGTGATCTGCTGTGACGACCCCTAACGGGAACAACCGAAAGAAGATGATGATGAAACTTACATGTACACTGAGAGATGCCATTTAGTTAATAATTCAAATGTCATTAATAAGAATCATATTTTACCCTAGAATGTTCCAGACTTTGTTTTCTTTAATGATTTGCCATACCCATAAAATATCATGGTATTGCTGCACTGGATATCTCAGCTTGATTTTGAAACAAGTTCTTGCCACACTACAGCTTAATTTGGTATCACAACCTTGTAGTATCTTTCTGCAGCTTCTTCACAATCTCTGTTTTCTTGCAGAAAGACTGGTTATGACACACTTTCCTGGACCATTAAGAGAAAAATGCCAGTCTTCTTTTGCAAGAAAAGTAAAGAGAAAAAAATGAATGAAAAAAATGGTTGCAGGGTTTGGGATATCACTGGATTTGGGAAGGATAAGAAAAGGTATTGTAAAGAATGTAATGATAAATTCTATCATTAATTATGTTCCTCGTCCTACAGTGCAGTACTAATTACTAACAAATCAAATAATGTCAGCTGTGCCACAGGTATCACACTCACCTATAGTGCTGGAAGACCAGAAGTTTGTGGGCTCTATTTCCACTTTCGGTGAATAGAGTAGTGACACTGCAGTACAGGTGATATACTCCTGAGTGTGTTATCCTTCAGATGTGATATGAATCAGAGGACCCTTTGGCTTGAGTTGGTGATAGCTCAGATGGATGTTAAATATCCACCTGTCAAAAAAACGGCATGGGGAGTTCTCCATTTTCCTTCTGAAATTTCCTTTAGTAGTAGAAATATTACCTCGAGTTTCCCTTGAAAAGAGTTAACTAGCCTACTGGGGCTAACCTATCAGCAAAGGATAAAAAAGAAGTTTTCTCTTTCACTATGCTGTTGTCTTAGCCCATTCAATTTAACATTTCAAACCTTGATATTCTTGACTTCCTCTGTGTCTTGTTTTCACTTTTTTTTTATTAATCAAGATTGCCAAAATGGCACTGGATGTTGATGTCCCTACAGTTGCAGTGTGGCCGGAAGCACATCTTGAATTTCTAGGCTAAGACATCTTGTCCAGAGCCACTACCTTAGCCATGCAACCCAGTGCTGTTCAACAAGCAGTTAGAGGGGACCTACTCACCAGCATAACTGTTAAACAGGGTACCCTCTACACCTCAGCCCCCCCTTCCAGTTTGTTCCAATTTTGCTTGTAAACTATTTTGTTTTTGTAACCAAGGACGAAGAAAAGGGAAACCTAATTGCAACAAGTACTGTGATCTCTATAGCCATCCAGCAACTGCCCAACATGACCACAGGAACTGTAACTCACAGTTTTAGCCCTCTGCACCACAAACTACATGCAATAAACAACAAACCAGGCAAACATTATCTTACCTCTCTGTTTGCTACCTCCAGAAATCAAATATCATTGACATTCCTTCCTTTCAGCAATCAACCATAGGACCCCATACCTAACAGTCAGGCACTGAAAATGTGTTGTTGGGGTGGGGGGGGGGGGGCACTGCCTAAACTAAGGCCCAATAAAAATGTGGTTCTTAAAAGTTGGGTGGTATTAAAGAGACAAATAAAATACACCTACCACTGTTCACAATAGTAATTCCCTAAGAAAATACTCCTTACCTTCTTCCTTTACCTATACCAAACTAACAAAGAAAAACTCTTTTCACTTGGAAGTAGCCATAGATACTTACTGCATCAAAACACACATCTAAGAAGCCAGTCTAGGCCCCTTTTCAACTATATTTAATCCATCAAACTACTCCCTTAACTTTACCTCACATCTTGACTCTGGCAGTTCCATATGTCCCTTATACTCTATTTAACCCTTCCTTCTCTGAATGTCTTAATAATGAGCCACTCCTACTAACAAATAAGCAATTCTGGTTATCTACACCGCCCTCTTTCACAACCACCTACCCCCTTTTTTCTCTGCGCAGACATATATGGACAATGCACTCCTGCAAGAAAACTGCATTTGTGCATTGATTTAATGTCTAACTTTTAGAGAATTCAAATGTATTTTTAGTGTCCCCGCAGCTTTGAGATTACAAATGTTTCAGAAATTGATTTCACTGTTCCTTGTATTTGCAGCAGGAAACACTGTCACCAGCATTTAGTGCCTACTCTATTGAAATGAGCTTGACAAAATAAAAAAATAAAGAAGAAAGTAAGAAATTTAGCTTCTTGCAGGTGTCCATTAAATATTAGTGGAAGATTATTGTGCATCAGCAAATATGGCATGTCAGAATATTATCCAGCTTAATGAATAGCAGTGCACAACTTTCAGTAAACATCCAGCTTAATGAATAGCAGTTCACAACTTTCAGTAAACATCCAGCTTAATGAATAGCAGTTCACAACTTTCAGTAAACATCCAGCTTAATGAATAGCAGTTCACAACTTTCAGTAAACATCCAGCTTAATGAATAGCAGTTCACAACTTTCAGTAAACATCCAGCTTAATGAATAGCAGTTCACAACTTTCAGTAAATGAATGATGATAATAACAACAACAAAAGCAATTATAACAAAGAGGATTAAGACTGGGTATCCAGTCTTCACCAACTTGCAACACGAAGTCAAGAAATTCATATCAAGAGCAGAGCAAAGTGAAATCAAAGGAAATCTATGACAGGGTACTGGAAAGGAGACCCCATCTAACAAATGAGCCATTGATTCAGGAGGAATAATGAAGATTCCAACTTGGCCTTGTAACAGTGATTCAGTTTTGTCCTTGAACATATATTGAAGGACCATGAGAGTTTGTCATTACTACTTACATTTTTTATGGGCATAAGAAAGAATATTCCTATATCCTGGAATGTTTTGATGGAAGTGTTGCAACAATACAGGGTGCCATGGCTGTACTGCATGCTAACTGGTCCTTGTATTGGTGGATCAAAAACCATACCTGCATTTCATTGTTAAACTAAATGCATTTAAAGGGGACGTAGAACTCCACAAAGGGTGAGCCCTGTTTCTTGTCCTGTTTGTGACTATACTGGACAGACCATCAAGTCACAGATGAAGCGTGGAGCATGACTAGTTTAAGAAAATGAAGAATGCATTTTTGATTATTTGTAGACAGTTTTGTCTTCTTGGACCCAAATGTTTATGATACTAGCATGCACTGGAGCATAATACCAAAATCAGAAGTTACAGTTGTATTCCAGAGAAGAGTGAATTTCTGTCTATAGGTAAGAGGGGAGTAGCTACCTAAAGTGAAGGGATTATGTTCATGAGTTACAGCAATGATCATGAGGTTAAATACCAGATGGGTGCAATGCTAATAGTACTACATGTGTTGTATCAACCTATGTTGGTGATGCAGGAGCTGGGTCTTATCTCACAGTTTGTTAATCATTTTATGCCTGTATCATCACTTGCATTCACAAATCTTGAGTAATGACTATAAGGATGAGCTCATGGATAAAGGCAGCACAAATAAGGTTCCTTCACATGGTAACTGATCTCAAGTTATGTGACTGAGAGAAAGGAAAGATGAGCAATCAATGAGGCTCCAGAGTATAGTCACTTGTCATCCTTAATTGAGAGGCATCAGGTGAGATGGTCTGTGCACCAAGTCCTGCTGTCCTGATGCCTGACATGGAAGATGTCACAGGCATGACCCAATGGGAGATTATCTTGGCAATACTGTTCAATGCACCTGATTATTGATGTAGGATGCATTGATGATTCACCTGGTAATTGATGCAGGATGCACTGAGGACTGCTGCTGAAGATGGAGAAGTATGGCCTCCTCTGTCTGCAGTTGCTGTTGCCCTCACACTAGGAATGTGGACCAAGAGATGAAGAGGTGCATGAAATGGAGAATATTCAGCAGGTTTATTCCCCATCATTTCTTAATATTATTTTTCATACCTGGGATTGACATTATAGATTTACTGCACTACAGTCAGTATACAATGAAAAAGTTTCAGCTTCCAGTCAGCAGCACAGTTCCTCTTCTCCAGTTTTACTGTAATGCCTTAAAGGTCACTTGCAGCAATCCAGTGGTAAACAGAAATAACTGTAGTAAGAAAGACCATCTCTGGGATTCAATGAGCTTAAAATTCCGTGCAGGAACAGTGTAGCCATTCCTCCACGGAATATGGCTGCTGAGTGATCCAGCAAACAGCTGATCTGATGTGCACGAGCATGCCTACACAGTTCCTGCACAGATATGATGCCAAATGCTAATTACCTCATTTGCTGGTGAAAACCATGCAAATGAGGTGAATTAGCGATTCACTAAGTGGGCAGGTATCCGTGCAAGAACAGTGTTATTTGCAGAAATGTATTTGGTTACTAACCAAATACATTTCTGCAAATAACAAAACAGAGGCATGATAGCTCCTAGAAAGCATGTATTATGGAAAACTAATTCTTTTTTATAAAAAGCAAAAGTTTTTTTTTTAGCCAATCTTGGGTGTTTAAGCATAGGGCAAAGGTGCGCAAACGGGATCGTGCCGAAAATAAAAAAAATGTGAAAACTCAATTTTAAAGGAAATCTGCATTTTGCCATTATAGTCTATGGCATGCCGAATCAAAACAATACCAGGGAACAATGGTTGTCAAGGAGAAAGGCTCCGTGTTAGTACAGTAACTATGGACTAAGGCATGTGGTATGCAAATGAGGGGACATTTACTGAATCACAAAAATCTTCTAAGTCCCAAACTGCACATAACTGTGTAGGTGTTATAGCATGATAGTGTAACTAGGAGGAGCAGCAGACATGAAAAGGTGGTGTGTCAGGCATATTGTAAGCACATTTGGTGCCCTATGACACAGAGATCAGCTTAGCTAAGCACAGATAAGCAAGAGAGTGTGTCTAAGGCTGTATTGACTTATTCCATGAAAAGAGGAGCATGTCCATTTCTTCCTGCTTACATTAGATAAATGGGTTTGGGTGGCATGCACCTTGTCTAAAAAAAAACTGGAAATAGCAGGACTGTTTACATTTGGGCATCGGGTTTGTGCAGCAAGCCTCTGGGCTTAAAAGGGGAGGAAATGGGAAGGGAAAAAAAAGGGAAAATAGCAGAATAAAAGCAATCAAGAACGAATTACATAGCCAGCCGGTGGAATGCTTCTCAGCAGCCAGTTGTGCAGGCAGCATCTGCAGCAGAACAGTATAAACTATGGAACCACCTTACAGTCTGTTTTTTCCCACAAACTCTGCACCATTGGTGTGCACATGCTGGCAAATTTTAACTGTAAAAAATGCTAGGGGCTGCCATCGCTTTGATCCATCAGTATGTGTTAGAGGCTGAGGACAGACAGGAGGATAATGCTGACAACCACCACAGACTGAGGAGGAGGAGAAGAGTGTTCAGACCCAGAGTAACATACCAGGGGCTACATGATCTGGAGATGGTAGAGCGCTACAGGGTGGACAGAGACACACTACAGCAAATCACCAAGCTGTGCCAGCCTCAATTCAGACCTAGAGCCAACAGAAGGGAAGCCATCCCAGTGGATACCAAGGTATATGTAGCCTTAAGAATTCTAGCTACAGGTACTTTTCAAAGACCTACTGGGGACATCATGGGGGTGTCACAGGCATCTACATCCAGGGTACTTGACCAGTCCCTGCATGTCATGCTACCTCATGCCATTGAGCACATTTACTTCCCAACACCCATGAGGAGAGGACCAGCAATATGCATCTCTTCCACCATGTAGCAGAATACCTGGAGGTACTGGGTGTCCTAGACTGCACGCATATCTGCATCAAAACACCACCTGGTGAACAGGATGGGGTCTACATAAACCGCAAGGGCTTCCCCTCCATCAACTGCCAGGTCTTGTGCAATGTCCAGGGCATTATCACGAATGTGTGTGCTGGCATCCCTGGAAGTTATCACGACTCCCATATCTGGCATTCATCACAGCTGTACCAGGCAATTGCAGGTGGGGGCATCCTGTATGGCCATTTAGTGGGGGATGTTGGCTATGCACTGGAGTTGTGGATGATGACACCCATTAGAAATGCACACACACCCACACAAGAATGCCATAACAAGGCACATGCACAAACCAGGATCATTATAGAGCATGTGTTTGAGATGCTCAAATCAAAGTTCTGCTGCTTTGACATATCTGGTAGAGCCTTGCAGTACTCTCCAGCCACATGTGCACACATGTTCATAGTATGTGCCATGCTTCATAATATGATCCCATGGAAACAGCTGCAGCAGGAACAGCACGAGGAAGGGCCACACAGCCTATCACCATTGCCAAGGTCCCCACAGGCACAGAGGAACTCAGAGGAGGAGGCCCCTGAGCCTGCTCCTGTAGGCAGATGGAGTTGTGCCCAGTATGCTCAGGCCTTGGAAAAGAGGCAATGCATAGCACACACACTGACACTGTAGGGACCCCATGGACTGACAACTCTCTTGGACTCACACACACAGTAAAATGGATGACACACACATCACATTACCTGTAACTTACCAAATATAGGCATTGTACTGTATGAATCCAACATAGGCGGCCCTCAAGCACCATCCTCACAACTGCCACAAGCACAATGTAAGTCAGTCTTCTTAACAATAAATGAATGGATTAGTATGTTTTGCTAGCATATCTATGGTAATGCTGCATGCATGCAAGGGAATGGGGTGTCCTACTGAGGTAGCAGCACACAACTGCCAGCTATGTGGGACACCAGTAAATGTCTGGCCAAAACTGGCCTCCACACACTATGCAGTAGTACCCATGGTGGCAAATCCCACTGCAGTATACGTGTGGGGATGCAACTAACTGGGGTGGGGGTCATAGGTCACAGGCATGAATGTCAGTGTTGAGGTCCCATACCCACCTCTCACACCCACACAGCAAGTTAGCTGTAGAAAACCACAGAGAAATGTCTAGTAAAGGCACACAAATGGTGGCAATGTTGAATTACCCCCCCCCCCTACAGACCCACACAGTGATAACACACCAGGGCCCGCAGTTGCAGTAAGGCTACAAAGGGTAAGAAGTCTGAAACCCAAATGTATGCAAGTACAATATGACCTGTGCTCTTTACTGATATGCCTCTAGTCCCCATGACAGGACACGATAGTATGGTAAATGGAATCAAAATGTAAAGCAAATATCAGTACAGTCTGTACAAATGTGTACAGTTGACAGGTGTGCCTCCCCCATATACCCACAAAATGCAGTAACACTTATGTTTGCAGGGAAATAGCAGCATAGCACACATTGGCAAACTGTACCAATACACATGAAAACGTGTTGCCTGTCCACAATTTTCAGGGGTCAATGAACTATGTTTATGTGTGGTTAATACTGTCTGGATCTGGCCAGCATGTTCTCCTGGC